>NW_004444345.1:189661-205421 GCF_000243295.1 Trichechus manatus latirostris | reverse complement strand
AGTCACAGGGGGAGCTACAGACAGACTCCTGACTGCCAGCCATCTCTCTACCAAGGGTTAAATTAGGAAAAAAACGTAGACAACAAACAAAATGCTCCCTCGGGAATGACAAATTTAACAAGTAGAGGCCCTTCTTGAGGATGATACAGGCTCACACCTCACTCGATAGCCTCAGCAGTGGCATATGATATGAATTTCATCCCTGCTTGCCACACGAACAACTGTAAGCAACTAAGCTGCGCTGTGTCCTCACCATTTTTCCCTCCAAGCCCACAATGACAGGCCTCATTTTTGAGCTCTCTTGAGTCACTAAAATACATCCCAGAAAAGGATTTTATTTTATTTTTGTTTCAAGCTTGATTTGAGGTCAATTCAGCAGTTTTACTGGTTAGTCTTTTATTGGTTTTCTTTCCATGATCTATCTTTTCACTTAAATTTTTTGCACTGTGAAATTCAAGTTTCTCCCTATTTTTTTATTAAGATATGGTTTACATAGAGTAAGAAAATAAGGTGTTACGTTGCAGTGCGATTGATTACTTTTGTGTGGCCTTTCTAGCCGTGGACTTGTAACTCCCATCCAAGGATTGAGTGGGACTATGCAGATATCTTAATTGTGGCCCACCAAAGGGATTAGTCAGTTTTTCCATTCCGTAGGGACTGAATTGAGCCACTCCAGAGACGGGAAAGAGAAGATCCCACCACTTTCAAGGAAGGAGAGACCAGCAGGAGAGACCCGCAAGAGACGGTGCAGTGGGCTTTCTGTCTCACAGAGAGAGAAAGCTGAGTACCTTTGGGCAGAGTCTGAGGGCCAGGGAGAAGTGTGCTTGCATGCACAGCTGGGAAGAAGCTGTCCTGATGGAAGAACTGTATCCTTGAGTGTTCCTGAGCCTGAATTGTAACCTCTTACTTCCCTAATAAACCGCATAATCATGACTATGATCTGTGAGTTCTGTGTGGCCATTGCAATGAAGTGTTGAATCCAGCAGAGAAGTAGAGAGTGCCGTGGGAGGGACGATCGGTGTCAGAATTGGTAAAGATGGTGGAGAGAGGAGGCATGTCTGATTCCCGCCTAGATACCCACTTGTAGTGACCCGATAAGGTTTCCAAGGATGTAAATCTTTTTGGATGCAGACTGCTACATCTTTCTCCAGCAGAGTGGCTGGTGGGTTTGAACCACTGACCTTTGGTTAGCAGACTAGCGCTTAAGCAATGTGCCAACAGGGTTCCTGCATATAGTAGATAGTTTTTAAATCAATTATGGGTGCATATACTATGTTCATTAAATACTTAAGGTCTTCTTCCAATTATTTTAAGACAGCTTTCTTTAAAAAAAATATGTAGTTATAGATTAGGAAGGTGAAAATAATATTCTCTGAATCTCAGAAATGTTCTGAAAAGTCAACAATGATATACTTTTGCTCCATCTTAACTTCTTTCTTAGAAATTGATATTGAAAATGTCATCTCCATGGTCCATATGGCAAGTTTGATTTAGAGAGAAGTACATTTTGTCAAAATCTAGGTTTTCTTTTTTTTCTTTAGATTATGTTGTTGAACCTTAGGAATTTTCTTTTACCTTGCTCTGAACCACCTATTAGGCTGATAAAAACTCATTAACTTAAAAGTTATTTCAGTTTTGTATCAACTGGTAAAACTACAGAAAAAAATGAAAATGTAGTCACTAGATTTCAGCCAGCATTCTCTGGACAAAATAGACATTAGGAATTCCAACCAGTTTGCCTGTCTCTTATCAGAAACCTAAGGTTGTAAATTTATTTTCAAAGTAAAACATTGTAAAATTTCAACTGCATGATAATTAGTGGCATGTGCTTACACACACCTTGTCCGTGTGTTATACACACCTTGTCCAGTGGATCCCCCTTGGTCATGGAGCACATGAAAACCTCTATGGCATTTACCTAGCACATTTTGATGCTGGTTTCTTGGGGCCGATTCAAAATGCAGATGTAAAATTCCGCTGTGCTTATAAATTAGCTAACTGATCTTTAGTGCAAATCAAAATTGTTTTTATTAACTTTGACTGTAATTGCTGTGAACTAGAAAATGTTTTCAATCCTGGGGAGATTAGTGCTTTCCTTCTGAATGTCTGAAATCATTCCTTTAATTAATCTCATTTATATTTACACACCTTGTTTATTTTTGCAATCATTTTAAATTTTAGCTATCTAATATTTTAAATAGAATTTTAAGAAGCTTGAGTAGAGATGTTTGTTATACTTCATGTTTTCCCTGATCATTTTGATATAACAACTATCTTCTATATTGTTTCTATATTTACATGTGTTTCCCAAGTATTTATGCTAAAATTAATGTAAGTTTTTGCTAAGTATTTTCTATGGCAAAGATTATATTATCAGCAAGTTATCATGAAGGAGAATATAAGAATATGTTTTAACAGGATATTTTGTTAAATTGTGCCCCTTTAATGTAAACATTACAATATGCAGAGTTGTAACTTCTGGTACCATTTGCATACTTATCCTGTGCCTTGTCAAGCATAACCCTAACAATGGAGGGCACACTTTTACCAGACCCATTGCCGATGAGTCGATTCCGACTCACAGCGACCTTATAGGACAGAGTAGAACTGCCTCATAGGGTTTCCAAGGAGCAGCTGGTTGATTTGAACTACTGACCTTTTGGTTAGCAGCCCTAGCTCTTAACCACTGTGCCACTAGGGCAGAGTCAGCAAATTTTATTAACTCTTGCTTTCACACTCCACCCCCTTCCTGGAGAGGACAACAACAAAAATTCCAAGTCTGTAGATTCACAAGCAGCTCCATATTTGTTCCCAGTACTTTGCAGCTTCTCTGCATTGGAGAGTGGGAGACAGAGAGAGAGGAACACGGAAAGAAAGGAGAGAGAGGTGGGTAGGGGAGACAAAGAGAGGTAGAGAGAGAGACTGATTTGAAAGAGGAAAGAGTTCTCATTTTGAGATTCCTAGTTCCAACAACTGTTCCAGAATCAAATTACAGAGAATGAGCCATAATATAGGTTCAGCCACCACAATGGCTCTCTGAGGGCTCTATTCACTAATGATATAGGCTCATTTGTGTGCATTTTCAAGTAGCTGGCTTGAAAGGGCCCCATAACCCACCACTTCTTAGGAAATTATAGGCCAGCAATAACCCTCACCCAAGGGGTTACTTAATATGTAATAGTTTATGTAGTCATATTTGGGACATCATAAAAGGAGGGAAATGATTAGTGAAGAAGAGAGTAAAGAGGAATGAGGAAAAGCAAAATGGAGTAAATTATAATTTCCGCTGTACATAAAACCTCAAGAGGGGAAAAAAAGTGTTTTTATATGGACAGCTATTCTTGAAATTCACCCATGATAATGTAAAACATTCAAAGTTTGAATGTATACTTGCTATGTTAAAAATCAAAACCAAAACCAACTAAAAACGTATTCCCTTGAAAGTGATAGGAATATGCAACCAGTGTACGAAAATTACTTAAGAAAGTGTTAGAGGCAGAATGTATGACACTGATAGATACGTGAATTCAAACTGCAAACATTCACCTTTTTTCTTTAGCCACTAGTTGCTGAATGGCTCCAAGACTGATGGTTCTGGTTAGTGAATGGACAATTCTAAACTTGAAAGCAACAAGCAGGTGATATTTCACTCTGTCAAAATCCAGAGCTAGGATTCAGTATGAGGCATTCTGGAGTTGAGGAACAGGGGGAGAGCATTTCTGTCCTCTGAATACCAGAGGTGACATTTGTGGGAAGCAGAGCTGAAGAGAAAGGCTTTACCGATCATACTGTGAGTTTGGTCAACAAACGGTAGGCAGGGTTAAGGAGTAAGCGGTTTTCAGGTCAACACAGAAAAATGAGGATAACAGATAAGTAAAAGCAGAACAGACAGAAAAGAATGTGTCATCAGATAAATACCATGCAGAGAGAAACCCTGTTAGAATGTTAGACAAATGTCTGGGGGATGCAGTTCTGGTTGGGGGTCTACCAACGGTGAGAGATGGAGTTAATTATCATGTTGGGAACAGGTCGTATACATAATTGCTTGTAATTAGAATTAGTATTCATGGTATTCAACATTTCGTTCCAATTCTTAAAGGCTTTCAGTGGCTTCCATG
Source organism: Trichechus manatus latirostris (assembly GCF_000243295.1). Taxonomy (NCBI): domain Eukaryota; kingdom Metazoa; phylum Chordata; class Mammalia; order Sirenia; family Trichechidae; genus Trichechus; species Trichechus manatus. The sequence goes on along the minus strand of NW_004444345.1, from coordinate 201,303 downwards.
TCTCATTTGGTGAATTTTTGAGTGCTTACTATGTGCCAGGTAGAGCACTTGTAGCAGTGGTGAACAAAAGAGTATGACTGAGTGCTATGGTACTAAATAAAAGGAGAAGCTAACCTAGTGTGAGGGTTTAAGAAGTGAATTGATTTCCTACCTCTGCATAAGGAATAACCACAAATTTATCAGCTTAAAACAACACAAAATCTCAGTTTCCATGGATCAGGAGTCCAGACACAGTCAACTGGGTTCTCTGCTCAGGGTTTCAAAAGGTTGAAATGAAGATGTTGTTCAGGGTTATGTTCCTCTTTAGAGTTCAGTGTTCTCTTCCAAGCTTATTCAGGCTGTTTACAGAATTCAGTTCCTTGTCGTTCTAAGACTGAAGTCTACTGTGACTCCCTACAAAGGTGGTTAACAAAATAACTGCTTGCTTTCTTCCAGACCATCAGAGAAACCTCTGTAAGACTGCACCTTCTTTTAAGTGCCTGCCTGATTAGCTCAGACCCAACCCAGATAATCTCTCTTTGGATTAACTCACAGTCAACTGATTAGTAATCCTATCATGGGAGTGATATACTATCATATTCACAGGTCTTGCCCACACTCAGGGGATGGAGATTCTACAAGGGGTGGGTCGTTTTAGGATTCTGCATGCCATAGGAACAGATCCCTGAGGAACTAATGTGCCCACTGAGACCTAAAAGATGAGCTGAAAATATCTAATGAAGAATGGGAGCAGAGTTGTCATAGCCTGAGGAACGAGCATTTGCACAACCTCAAGGTAAGAGAGAGCATAGAGAATCGAAGAAACTTGGAGAGGCTCAGTTTAGCTTTGGGGAAGAAATGCAAATACTATAATAGAGTTTATAAGACCTGCATGATCTTGACCCATAATGCACTTCCTGACTCATTTATCACCATTTCCAGGCTTGACCTCTGCTGCACTTCATTATTTTCTTTGATGCAATCTTATTAAACACTTTTTGGTTCTTCAAAGCACCATGCACTTCCTTAATTCAGAGTTCAGAGATGACTTCTTAGAAGAAGAATCACTAAACTGAGACAAGAAGGATGAATATGAATTATCCCAGTGAAATTATCAACCTCCAAATGCAGGTTAAGTGCCATTATTCTATATTCCTTTAGCACACTGGAATGCCATGTATTATCACATATCACACTATATTGTGACTGTCCATTTTGTTTTGCTCTAGAGAATATAAGTTTTGTGTTCACTATCACATCATTATCACCTATCCCAATTAGAGTAAGTAATAGATGCTGAACGAGGATGGCAGTGATGATGACAATAATGATGAGGACAAAAATGATTAAAGGAATGAGAACAGGGATAAGACCAAACTTTTAACAAAGAGTAAATTATTTAGCAAAAAAAGAAAACAAAACCCACTCCCATTGAGTCGATTCCGACTCATAGCAACCCTATAAAACAGAGTAGAACTGCCCCATAAAGTTTCCAAGGAGCACCTAGTGGATTTAAACAGCCGACCTTTTGCTTAGCAGCCGTAGCAGTTAACCACTATGCCACCATGGTTTCCATTTAGCAAAAGAGACCATACAAATGCTTGCTTACCCACAGATAAAAGTCAGTACATTTCAGCAATAATTTGGGTCAAAAGAAAGCTCAGTACAATACTTTTGGTCATCAAAATAGCTATTGACTTCAGTGTACAATTTTGTTTATGCCCAGAGCTAAGGGAAGAGTTATGTACATGAATAAATTCTAAAATTAGAGGTCTGCTATTTTTAGAAAGTATTTAAACAAGCAAAATATTTTTTTCACTGATTTATTTTTAACAAATATTGTGTATAAGTCTTTTTGTAAAAACAGAACATGGACTAGAATGCTACTAAGAAAGATACAGTGGTTACTTTGAGGTTGTGTGTATACGCACAACGCAGAATATATCATGGGTTCCCTTCCCAGCTCAGTAAGGCAGTGGTAGCTGCACTTTTGCCCTTGACAGTCAATGAATAGGAGTCAAGTTTCCCTTTTTGGTAATGGTTTGACAACATTACACTGATTAAGTTAATAAAAGACTACTTAAAGTCTTCAAATAGAGATTGTTCCCCTAGGAGCTACATTCATTATTCTTTTTTTTCTAAGACTGTCAGAGTTAAAATAATTCTCAGTAAAAATGTTTTGTGATTTGTAACAGAGAAACTCAACACCAATATCTGTCAGCCAGTGAGCCCTTGTTTTGTGGCCATGGCTAATAGAATGTATTCAAAGCCAAGTATTAATGACCTCTTAGTAAAAGACCACATCAATAGTACTTTTAAAAACTCTAAACATGGATATTGTTTTCCCAAACATTTCATAATCAAGATTCATGTGGTCTAAAAAGCATATTTAAGTCATGAAACACTGATATATCTATATCTGGTTCAAGAAAGATGAGCTCTTGCATGTTATAAAACAGTTTTCCGTGTTTTCTTTTTATTTATTATTTAATGATTTATTTTATTTTTGTTGTTGTTGAGAATATATATACACAGCAGAACACACACTGATTCAACAATTCCTACACGTACAATTAAGTAACATTGGTTATATTGTTCAAATTGTGCAACCGTTCGCACCCTCCTTTTCCAAGTAGTTCCTCCCTCATTAACATAAAATCACTGTCCCCTAAGTTTCCTATCTAATTTTTCTAATTGCTGTTGTCAGTTTAATCCCATATAGATAGATCTTAAAAGAGCATAATACTCAAGGCAGACCTTTTTTACTAGTTAAGCTAAACTATTGTTTGGTTTTAAGATGACTTCAAAGGATCTTTTTAGTTTGAGGTTTAAAGATTGTCTCAGGGCAATAGTTTCAGGGGTTCATCCAAACTTCATGGCTCCAGATAGTCTGAAGTCCAAGAAAATCTGAAATTTTGTACTGCATTTCTCCCCTTTTGATTAGGATTCTTCTATAGAATCTTTGATCAAAATGTTCCGTAATGGTAGCCAGGCACCATCTAGTTCTTCTGGTCTCACGGCAAAGGGGGCAGTTGCTTGTGGAGACAATTAGCCACATATTCCTTTTACTCCTGATTCTTCTTCCTTCTGTGTTGCTCCAGGTGAATACAGACCAATTGTTGTGCCTTGGGTGACCACTTGCAAGCTTTTAAGACCCCAGGCACTATGCAACAAACTAGGAGGTAGAACAGAATCACTAAACACATTATTAGGTCAATTAACTGGGATGGCCCATGAAACCATATCCCTAACCCTTCAAACCAAGGAACCAAATCCCATAAGGTGTTTGGTTGTACATATGCAGCCTCAGCAGCTACTCTTTTTGAGTGTGTCATTGTTGTAAATATTTGTATCACACAACTTTTGCCAATTCAACTTTTATACGTGTACAACTTGTTAACAGCAATTACGTTTAATTGACTGTGTGACCCTACCCTTAATGTGATTATTCCGTCACCGTAAACCAAAACTCAATACTCCATAAGCAATAACCCCCCTTTCTCCCTCTGTCCTGCCCCTGGTAGACACTAATAAACCTTGGTCTCTATACATTTGCTTGATCTTGTCTTTTTATATAAGTGAAGTCATACAGTATTTGTCCTTTTGTGATTTTTCCACTTAGCATAATGTCTTCAAGCTCCATCCATAGTGTAGCATGTAATAAGACTTCATTTCTTCTACAGGCTGAGTAGTATTCCATTGTATACATGTACCAAATTTCGTCAATTCATCTGTTGATGGGCATATAGGTTGTTTCCACCTTTTGGCTACCATGACTACTGATGCAATGAATATTGTACTAGTATTTGTTTTAGTCTGTGCTTTCAAGTCTTTTGGATATATACCTAAGAGTGGAATTGCTGGTTCTATTTTTAGTTTTTTGAGGAACTGCCACACTGTTTTCCACAATGACTGTGCTATTTTGCATCCACACCAGCAATGGAAAACGGTTCCAATTTCCTCACATTCTCACCAACATTCATTATTTTCTGTTGTTTTTTTTTTTTTCATCTTAGCCATTCTAAACCCATTTCAATTCTGACTCATAGCAATCCTATAGGACAGAGTTGAACTGCTCCATAGGGTTTCCAAGACTGTAATCTTTTTGGAAGCAGACTGCCACATCTTTCTCTGGCAGGACGGCACATTGGTTAGCCATTGTAGTGGAAGGGAAATGGTATCTCATTGTGGTTTCGATTTGCATCTTTCTGAAGGCTAATGACGTTGAGCATCTTTTCATGTGTTTTGTGGTTATTCGAATGTCCTCTTTGGTGAAATGTCTATTAAAATCTTTGGCTCATTTTATGATTGGGTTATTTATCTTTTTGTTGTTAAATTGTTGAAGCTTTATATATATTTTTGTTATTAGATTCTTACTGGATATATGGTTTCAGAAGATACTCTCCCAGTTGGAAGCTTGTCTTTTCACTTTTTGGTACAGTCTTTTGATGAACAAAAGTTTTTAATTTTTATGAGGTCCCATTTATTTATTTTGTCTTTTGTTGTTTTTGCTTTTGGTATTATGTTAAGTAATCTATTGTTAAAAGCTAGGCCCGACAGTATTGCCCATGCATTTTCTTCTAAGAATTTTATGGTTTTTTCTCACTTAGGTCATTATTATATTTTGAATTTTTTTTCTATATTTTCAATGTAGAAGTTTTCTTTTTTTCTTCATAGTGGAAGTGTAAATTTTAAATTTCTTTAAAATTTCCCCAGCATTTCACTATCTTTTCTTCTAATAAGGTCTTTTTCAATTATATTTCCTTAATGTTCCTATTTAACTTCTATATATCTATTATATACCCAATCACATTTAATTTCTGGAGTTTATTATGGTTAGATAATAGTATTACTTGTACAAAATGTTAAATATATATACTTTTTTGAAGTTTTACCTCTTTTTATTCAGTTTTATTTCCTATTTCTCTATGTATTTTCAGAATTTCAAGAAAAATGTTAAATGATAATGGTAATCATAGATCCCATGTTGCACTACATTTGAATGAAATTGTCATTAGGATTATACCATTCAATGTGATATTGTATAATCATTTGATATATACTTTATAGATTCTGGTATATATATATATATATATATACATATACATACATATACCCCCATGTGTCTGTTAGTTTATTGTACTGTGGAGGCTTGTGTGTTACTGTGATGCTGGAAGCTATGCCACCAGTATATCAAATAATAGTAGGGTCACCCATGGTGGACAGGTTTCAACAGACATTCCAGACCAAGAAAGACTAAGAAGAAGGACCTGGTTGGTGGTCTACTCCTGAAAAAATTGGCCAGTGAAGACTTTATGAACAGCAACAAGACATTGTCTGGTATAGTGCCAGAAGATGAGGCCCTCAGGTTGGAAGGCACTCAAAATATGACTGGGGAAGAGCTGCCACCTCAAAGTAGAGTTGACCTTAATGACGTGGATGGAGTAAAGCTTTTGGAACCTTCATTTGCTGAGGTGACATGACTCAAAATGAGAAGAAGCGGCTGCAAACATCCATTAATAATTGGAACATGAACGTATGAAGTATAAATCTAGGAAAATTGGAAAACCAAAAAATAAAATAGTAAAAACCCATTGCTGTAGAGTCAATTCCAACTCATAGAGACACTATAGGAGAGAGTAGAACTGCCCCATAAGGTTTCTAAGGAGCACCTGGTGTATTCGAACTGGTGGACTTGAACTACTGACTTTTTGGTTAGCAGCCAAACTCTTAACCATTGCACCACCAGGGCTCCGGAAAATTGGAAGTAGCAAAAAATGAAATGGACCACATAAAGATCAATATTCTGGGCATAAGTGAGCTGAAATGGACTGGTATTGGCAATTTGGATTAGAGAATCATATGGTCCACTATGCTGGGAATGATAAATTGAAAAGGAATGGTGTTGCATTCATCAACAAAAAGAACATTTCAAGATCTATCCTGAAGTACAATGCTGTCAGTGATAGAATAACATCCATATGTCTACAAAGAAGACCAGTTAATATGACTGTTATTCAAATTTATGCACCAACCACTAATGCCAAAGATGAGGAACATGTACTTTGGACATGATATGAGTTGGGACCAGTCCCTGGAGAGGGACATCATGCTTAGTAAAGTAAAGGGTCAACGAAAAAGAGGAAGACTTTCAGTGAGATGACTTGACGCAGTGGCTGCAAGAATGAGCTCAAGCATATCAATGATTGCGAGGATGGAGCAGGGCTGGGCAGTGTTTCATTCTGTTGTACATAGGGTTGCTATGAGTCAGAATCAACTCAACAACACCTAACAACAACTGCAACATGTAATCTATCTGTATGTATAAATGTATCTCCCCCTCAATTTTTTTTTTAACTCGGCTTGTCATTATTGAATACCTTTCTAGCAATTATTAAGCTAATAATATAAGGTCATAATTTGATTTTCTTATTTGATCCTGCTAGATTGTATTCTTCATAAATTCAGTTTCATTTGTTTTATTCATGAGTATCTCTCATGACTAAAATAGTGTCTGGCACAGAGTAAGCATGCAATAAACATTTATAATAAATTGATAATGGAGGGATTAATTTCATATAGAAATAATTTTCTGGATATTAAACAATTCTTACAGCTATCTGTTGGGTAATAGTAGATTATTCTTTAAGTGTTTTGCTGAATTTTTTAGGATTCTTCCATCTGTAATGCTTAGGTATTTCCTTTTTGTGTATGCCTTGTCAAGTTTTGGTAAATATGTTTTAATGGTTCTAGGGTTTTCCTACATCTACTGCTTCTCTTTTCTATAGAGATTAGGGATGTATTTATCCTGTTTCTAATTTGACTACTATCAAGCTTTACATTTTTATTTATTTTACATCAAAAATAAATACTATGTCTACTGCAAACTGAAAGTTGTTGGTGTGAATGGCTCAAATGGTTTGTGCTGGTATACTAACCTAAAGGTTGGTGGTGCAAACCCACCCAGTGGTGCCATGGAAGTAGGGCTGGTGATCTGCTTCCTAAAAGATAATAGCCAAGAAAACCCTATGGAGCAGTTCTGTAACACAAGTAACACATGAGGTCACCATGAATTGGAATTGACTTGACAGCAAGTTTTTTTTTTTTTTTTTTTTTTAATAGAAGCATAGAAACAGATACAATGGGGGAATAACAAGTTAGTGGGGAGAGAAACACAACTGAAGCTGATTTTAGTCATCTCAGAAAATAGTATCCGTGCAACTCCCATTCCTATTTCCAGTAGGTGTTTCTGTTTCACCAAGCCAAAGCATATGAAACAGATGGCTCAAGATTTCACCCTCCAGCCATACTATTCTGGCCCATTTCGGGAACTTCTCATTTCAGAAACTTCTGCCCTATAATCAAGGGAAATATATCTCAAGATTGTGTATTGTGGTTGTGTCTTGCATCTCCAATGCTGAATTAACTTTATAATATTTTGAGTGCCCCATGCATATTTAATATGGTGATGGAAAAGTGTGAAATAATTGTTAGCTAAAGTTTTAAACGAATTTAGGTATTTGTTATTTCAATGATATTGTGATGAAACCTATACTATGGTTTTAAATATGCCATGGTAAGTTTAGATGTCAATCAATTTTGTTTTAGTAGGATGGAAAATATAAAAGTATACACACACACAAATCCCCCAAGTTCAGCTTTCTTTTGGTTATGCTGTTTTGGAAATAAAGCATAAACATGAAGAGTTCTAACAATGCTTTACATGAATGTGCTATATATAGACTTACAATTTTAAAGAAGCATCTTTGAAATAGCTTTATTCCTTTAATAGTTTTCTTTAGAAACCAATCTTCTATCACATCATGAATTTTACAAGATGACAAGACTGACCATTGTGCTGACCTAAAATTTTATAATAATAAGTGTCAAAGAAAAGAATCTTGTACCCTGTTAGGAGATTAAAAAAAAAAAAGTTTTATTGAGGAATAATACAGCTGGAGTTGGGCAGCACTAAGTTAAAAATACAAAGCATTCCACCATTGAAGGGGAGGACTCTACATACGTAGAGAACAAAGGAAAGGTAGGAGGTGAATGACTGACAAGATTAGCTTCAGCTTGAAGTCTTTTGAAAGGTCAGCCTGTTGGCTAGGAGGGAGTGAGTTACCACCTAGGTGAGTAGCATGAGCTGGTTTGGTTACTCATAGTTGCAGTCATGAACACATTTTTCCTGGAAACAAAGTGTTTACACCTTGACACATTCTTCCCATGAACAAATGGTTTACATCCTGACCTATTGCTTCCTGGGAATGCATGCTGGTCCCATCATTCTTACATATGACATGAGTGCCTCCAATTTGAAACATTTCTGTTTACATTTCCCCCTTTTGGTTAATTCTTTGCTAGTGGGCACTGATCACCCACGATGGAGTAGCCTTTCTTCTGCAAGGACTTTTTATATTTTCTTGAGGAGCTTTGGTTAATAAAAATTATTTTCTTCACCTTGCCTAGCTAATAGACCTCATCTTCAGGTTGACTAGGTTTTATGGGGAGCATCTTAACAGACAAGGCCACATTAGAGAAACATTTCTCAGTCAGGACAGAATGATAAAGCTCAAGATGAAAGACACCCAGGGAGACAAAAGGAGATGATTAAAGAACATGATCATTGTTGAAAGCCTGTGAAACCAGCAAGATTTTATGTGAAGGGTCAAATGGCCTTGAAGTCCAGCATTTCAAGGATAAAATGCATTGAACTAAAGCAAAACAGCAATTTATAATTACAATGATAGAAACAATGAGGAATATAAAGATTCCAAAATAAAGTAGCAATTTTTTCCACCATCCACCCCAAGAGGAAAACCAATTATTCATAATACCAGTTAAGGAAGAAACAGGATCATTAAGGTGAAATACTACACGTTGCATATGATTAACATAGAGTAAACATAAGCACTGTTGTCAGGAATATAAACACAGCAATCTGACTTTACTATGGCACAGATATCCACTTGGGATGCAGTGACACTACAAGGGCCATTCTATTTTGGAGTACTACTTTTCTCATCATTGCTATTTCAGTATTCATCTCTTGAGGCCCATGGGCACTGTCATTTAGGGCAGTTTGTACATATTTGGTTAATATTTCTACACATGTCATAACATCTTCAAGTCCTATCTGAGGAGTGAATGCTATTGCTAAATGATCAAACTGATGAAACACTGATTGAGACCATCAAGCTCTTAATATGGGTACATTAGCTGGTAAAGTGAGCTCAGTTAAAATACGTCTTTGAGTCCAGCTCAGGCCCAGAGTGCATCTTCCAATCCAGCTCTGTGGGAGCCATGGCCAAAGGTTGGTTCCACATAGCCAAAAGTTGCCGTTAGGGGCTGTCTGAGTGTAGTAGCTGTTGGTGGCGAACCAATCAGTAGCTTGTAAGGTTATAACTGATGCACATTTAGATATTGGAAGCCATCCCATAGGTCTGATGATGGCTGGGTTATTCATATGGGTGTGGTTAGATTGCTCCCAGCAAAGGGGAGCAACCTGACTTAGCCTCCTCACTTGGGGAGTTAACCAGATGAATCTGTCTCACAGTTGTTGATATGGATCTACAATACAAAGAGTACTGTTTGTGGGTTTGAAAGATTCTTTAGCTAGCTCTTCTTGGGTGACTTTATTTACTAAAGTAAGAGTTATGTTAAGACTAAAGGTTAAGCCTGGGTTTCGTTCAGATACAAAAAGAGGCCATTTACCAATGGAAAATCTGGTAACAGTGATTCCCTGTAGTAATGAACAATTTCTCAGTTGTTCTTGTAGTTACAAAACAAGAGAAACCCAATCAGATCCCTGCAGTGGAAAGACCCACCAAGGAAGTCTAGACTGACTTGAGGTTGGGAGAGCACCACATATCCAACAATTAAACCTTTCAAAATGATGAATGTAAGTATCTGCCTCATCTAGGAAAACATTAGTAGAGGCATGTCTGTAGTAAAGGTAAAAAGATTAAAAAAAAAAAAAGACACAGAGGTACATTTTCAGGCCTGGTTCAGGGACTTGGGTCTGCCATCTGCCTCAGATGTTGTCTGCTTCTGGCCTCAGGGATGTTTAAATGTAACCTTCAATTCTCTGGTGGGTTGACTAGTCCAAAGAGAAGTCTTAGCCTTTCTTAACTGTGACATATGGATTCAAGGTTTATTCCTTCTAAAGTGGCTGCACATGGATTGATGAGGACTAGGTATTGTCCCTTCCAACAAGGTTCTAGTGGTCTTTTATTTGGTGTTCTTTCTAATATACATATTCTCCAGGGGTGATGTTAGAGAGATTTCAGGAGTCTAGTTTCTGTTCATCAATGGCTTCTCTAACCTGTGAAAGATATTCTTTAGAATATTGGAGTAAAAACTAGTAATACTTCATTAATTCAAGATGAACAATATTAGGGTTGGTCCAGGCAACATAAGGAAGATCTCCTAGTGATTATTTCATAGGGAGTAAGTTTGTGAGATCCAAATGTTGTCGACCTCAGATTTAAAAAATTATGGGAAGGGCCTTAGACCAGGATAAATTTCAAGTTTCACAAAACTTTGCTATATGAGTCTTTCTTTATTATTCTGTTAGTTCTCTCTACTAAACCAGGAGACTGAGGATGTAGGGACAATATAGCCTTTGGAAAATGGGAAAAACTCGATATAGCTCTTGGATGACTTTACCAGTGAAATGAGTTCTCCGATCATTACAAAGAGTTTTTGGTGCTCCCCAGGAGCATAAGATGTTTTCAAGAAGTTCCTTTGCTACGAAAGCTGTAGTGGCACGATGGCAAGGGAAGGCTTCTATCCAATGTGAAAATCTACAAATCATTACTGTTACATATTTATAACCATTTGAGGGGGAGGCTGAATAAAATCTAGCTGCCATTAAAGCATAGACCAGGAAGGTAAAGGATATTGTCCAGGTAGGACTTTAAGGTGTTTTCCAGGATTGTAGGGAGGGCACATAGGGCAGTGGGTGGTAACAGGTTTGGCTACCTCGAAGAACTTTCCCCACAAACTTTTTTTAAGGTCTCAATCATTTTATCTTGTCCCACATGGGAACCTGCTTGTAAGGCTTGCATCATAGGAACATGCAGGAAGTTGAGTAAGATAGCTTTCTTATCAGGCCATGTACATAATTTAGTGTCAAGACTCTGGTAATAGCCTGCCTTTTTCCATGCCTTAATTTTGTCTGTTTGGGCTAATTGTTGGTATTTTAAAAGTCTTTCTAAAGTTAATTCATGAGGGTTGGAGTTATCAATAGATAAATTTGGGGAGTCCCTTTCTTTATTTATTATAAGTGCAGAAATAAACTCTAGAGGCAGATTGTTTGGCTGCCATATCAACAAGATTATTTCCCCTAATATCTTCAGTTTGGGGTACTCCTTTTTGTTGGTGAGCTTACCTTTTTATCACAGTAATCTCAGAGGAGAGTAATAGGCAACTAGAAGGTCCACTACGAAAGCTTCATTTTTTCATGGCATTTCTGGAAGAGATTAAAAATCTTTTGTTTCCAACGATTAATCCATGAGATATCTCATAACATAGATCAATCTAGAAGGCATTATGCTGAGTGAAACTAGTCAATCGCAAAAGGACAAATATTGTATGAGACCACTATTATAAGAACTCAAGAAAAGGTTTAAACACAGAAGAAAACATTCTTTGATGGTTAC
>NW_004444345.1:186464-188435 GCF_000243295.1 Trichechus manatus latirostris | reverse complement strand
TCTTTCCAGTGGTTTTAAAGTTGATTGGTCAAGTCTAGACAATCATGTGTAAGATCATTCTCATTAGTAACAGGGAGAGGAGTAGGTGCATTTAAACAGGACACAAAGTGTAGTCTAACGTTAAATGTTATCAGGAGGAGAACTTCATAGGAAGTGAGGCTTTGGGCAGAAAGATGTTGTGTCAATGCAGAATTAAGTAAGGCAGACAAAGTATGGGACACATAGATATCTAAAAAGTTTCCCAGCCCACCTCTGCTGTGGTTTCAACTACTTTGGCAGTAGCAACCACAGCCCTATGGCCGGGAAGATATCCCCTGGCTACAGTGTCAAGCTGTAGGCTATAATAACCTATAGGTCTTTGTTGTCCTCCGTGTTTTTGAGTTAATACTCCTAAAGCTTTTCCAGATATTTCATTTACAAATAAGGAAAAAAAACTATGTGACAATTAGGAAAACCTAGAACAGGCATGTTCATTAAAGCCCTTTTAATTGAACTATAGCCTCTTGATTTTCTGGTGGAATTTGGAACGAATCTGACTCAGAGGGTTTTAATATTTGCATAAAGATTAAACTAACAAAGAAAAATTGGAAATCTAGTTTCGACAATAGCCACAGAGCCCTAGAAAACCACTTAGCTGTTTTTTTGTTTTGAGTGTAAGAAAGCCAAGCGTAGCTTCCTTCCATTTAGGATCAATAGAGATGTCTTCTGCAGAAATTAGGTGTCCCCAATATTTAACAGAAGACTGAGCCAACTGTAATTTTTCTCTGGATACCTTATGTTCACCAACAGCTAAATGTTTTAATAAAGCTATATTGTCATCAAGACAGGCTTGCTGGGAGTTTGAGCAAACTAGCAAATCATCAATATATCGCAGCAACGTGCATTTGTTTGTAAACTGTAAAGGTTGCAAATCTGCATGCACAATCTGAGAAAAACAGGTGGAAGATTGAATAAATCCTTGGGGCATTACAGTTCAGGTAAATTATTGATTTTCCCAGGTAAAGACAAACAAATATTGACTTCAGAATTCATAGGAATACCGAAAAAGGTGCTCCAAAGATCCACAATTGTAAAATGAGTTGCATCTGAAGGGACATTGGAAAGTAATAAATGAGGATTAGGGACTACTGGTAATCTAGAAATAACAATATGGTTAATTGCATGCAAATCTTGAACAAATTTCCAGCCCTTGTTATTTGGTTTTTTAACTAGAAGAACAAGAGTACTACAAGGGCTGGTACAAGGGGCAATCAAATCTTTAGAAAGGAAATTTTGTATGATGGGAACTGATCCTTCTTTTGCTTCTTGTTTCAGTGGATACTGGGAAATTTTTGGCAGAGATTTAGATAAATCTATTTGAAGTTTAATCAGCTAACTTGACAAAACTCTACCTACAGCTTTGGATGTGGTGGTCCATACAGTTCAGGAACTAGGGAAAGGATGTGAGAAGGAAGAGGAATAGACTGAGCTGAATTTTGGAGAGGCATGACAAGCCCTCGCATATAGCAAATGGTTTCTTTTTCCTAAATATTTTCTAAATTAGAGCCTGTCTCTGTTGACTTGAGTATATCAGACAGACTCAATAATATTTCCCCCTTTTCATTAAATTGTAAATAGCAATTTCATTTGGATAAAAGGTCTTTTCCCAATAGATTGACAGGGTATCAGAATTGAGCAAATTAAAGAGTGTAAATCTTCAATAGGACCAAGAGATACTGGAACAGGTTGAGAATGAATCAACCTTTGTTCCTGATTGTTGACCCCACTACTTTTGAGGTTTTAGTACTCTGGGGAAGGGGTTTTTGTAAACAGATGGGGCTCCAGTGTCAGTTAAAAATTAGCATGTTTCAACATTGAGAAATAAAGTAGTTTCTCCTTGCAGGTTAACAGCCACCACAGGAAAAACCCCTGTTTTGTCCCCAGAGACACTTCATCTTGAATCAGATTGTAGGATTTTTTTTTAAGGGGGGC
>NW_004444345.1:182190-184154 GCF_000243295.1 Trichechus manatus latirostris | reverse complement strand
AAGTCAGTAGTTTGAATCCACAAACCGCTCCTTGGAAACCCTCTGGTACAGTTCTACTCTGCCCTATATGGTTGCTATGAGTTAGAATCAACTTGACAGCAATGGGTTTGGTTTTTGTTTTTGGTACATTACACAGTGGCTTGTCAAGAAATACATATGGAGTTGCTAAAAAATAATTAAGATTATAGTAACACCAGCCTCACCTTTTAGATGTGTTTCTGAATAAGAGGTAAATGCTACAGAAGGGATTCAAAATGACTTTCAAGGGGACAGAGAATCTTCTCAATAGTTACTAAAAATTCATGCTTTTACAATTCATATGAATACCTGAGAATGTTATTTGCAATCTCTTACTGACCATATTCGGCACATCTAGAGCAATTTTTTTTACTAGCTCTCAATTTCCAAAGGCCATTACTGTATTCCATGCTTATTATTTTAGTTCATTTGTGTTTTGAAGTCACAGCAATAAGATTTTTTCCACCAATGATAGTGTGGTTTTTATGACCTTTAAACTTAACAAAAAAAATTTGGCTATGGATTTTTGTTGAGATATTTCTATGTTGATAATTTGGCAACTGATAACAACTATTTGGAAAAGTGAGGTCTACTACATGAGTTGAAATAGACCCAGAATATATTCTAAGAAAGTGTTTAGCTCTGCCTGGAGTCATCCTTCAGTGGACCTGTGGGCAGAAATAGGATTGCCAAAATTCTATGCATGAGTCTGACTGAATTAAGCACCTTACTTAAAATTATTATTAAAATAATACACACTGTGCAGATACTTTTAAAAAATGTGGATTTTTTATTTTATTTTAGATGTACATGCAGAATGTCTATCCTTTGGTTTCTTGTCAGAATTTATAATCCAGCCCTCCTTATCTAAGTTATCATCAAAAGCCTGAATATGAAAATTCAGATTTATGGAAGATTGTCTGAAGGGCATAATTTTCAGGCATTCTTCCAAGCCTAGGTGTTTGTAACCTAGTATCCAAGGTCTTTAGAATATACATGGGTAGGTTTCAAAGGGGACTTCAAATTGCTGAATTGGATTTGAAATATGTTTGATAAGCAAGCATGCTAAATATTGTGAACAATTCCAAGGAAACAGTATCTAACTTTAATTGGATTCTCATCCAGAATATTCTCACCAACTATTTTTAAAGGCCAACAATTTCCAGATCTCTGTTATCTCTGGCTTACATCTTTCCAGAATTATTTATCAACTCTTCACCTAGTATAGTAATTTGTAAACAAAATGTAAACTGTTAAGAACTAAGATACTAGACCAATAGTTCTTTATATTCACATCAGAATATTTTGGATTTTTTTTTTTTTTTAAGACATAACATCAGGTCCTATCTTTGACATAGAAATTGAAAAGTGGTGTAAAAACTAGTAATCTGTAGTTTCAAAAAGCTTCCTATGAGGTTATGGTGGAGTAGGAAACACTTAGTTATGCCACGGACCTAACAAGAAAGTATGATCTTGTCAAGATTTAGAATAGAGGCAGCCACTGGTGATTTATTCACAGTATCAGTCAGTAATATTCATTGAGCCCGATGATGCTCATATAATGAATTTTTAGTCTTAAACTCACCATAGTCTACCTCAAGCCACCTGGTGTGCACTCTAGTATGAAGCCTTCTTTAGGAGCCAAACATTAACTGTAAACACTAATGTATATACACTAAAGCTTCAAAGACTCTGAAAGACACTGGACATTCATTTTAGCAACTGTAATTTTGGTGAATATTGTTTTTCTACAACTTATACTAATGAGCTTTGTCTTTTTTATTTTGTTGCAAAACAAAATTGAGATGAGAAAATGAGAATAATAATCATTTACAAATTATCTTTATCTCTAGAAATAAAATTTCCAAAATAATAAGATTTTCTTTAAAAAACTTGTTTTTGTCAGAGATCTCCCATCTTCAAGAAAAAAAATTTAGTTTATTTGT
>NW_004444345.1:178982-180355 GCF_000243295.1 Trichechus manatus latirostris | reverse complement strand
GGTCTTTTATCAGTCTTGGTGAGTCCCCTAACCCCATCCCAAACTCTGTAAACCACTTTTTCATTAAACTTTCTCCAACTACCTTTCTGAGCATGAATCTGTGTCCTCTTGGACTCCCTCTAATAGAGGCAATCATGACAGATATCTTGAAACATATTTGCTAGAATTATACTTTTGAATTGTGCCAAAACCTGAAAAGTAATGCATTCTTTCTTGACATAGGTCATTGGTAGAGTTACTGAAACTGATTTAATAAAAAAAAAACAAACAAAAAACTTTCTCAAAAGTGACTGCCGAAGCATCCAGGAGCTGCTTAGCCATTATCAAACAAAGCCTTAAGTGATAGCACTGGGTGTGGCTCTACTGGAAGCTGCTCAGACCAAGCAGAACCTGCTCCCTCCTGTCCATTGTCCTCAAAGTGCTGGGGGTGGCTCAACCCAGTCAAATCCAGTTTGCTAGGCTACATGCCAAAGAAAAAACCGCAGTTTGTCTTACTGTTCCTGAGTGCCATGAGAACCTATGTAGTCCGTAATGCTTATATGTACTTGCTTGTGAGAGATGGTATAAAAAGTTCTGCCTCCTTTAGTTCGGGGAGCTTGATTTGAGGTACACATGTCCTTGCTCCTTGTCTGTGCACTTGCAATAAATGCTCTTCCTCCCTCCTCACCACAGAGTGTCTTTATTGACTAGAAGTTGCACTGAGCAGGACGTGCTTTGGGTAACAAAATGAAACCATTTTTAAAATTGGCACTATATACTGTGTCTGCAGGGTCTCCAAAGTTGACTTATAAGGGCAATCAGCTGAACCTCTGAGGTTTTTCCTTGAACTTGAGCAGCGGTCTGATATATACTGTTGGTGTAGCATCGCTGCTACCAACTTAATATCTCAGGCAGGATTTCAAATGTCTCTGAATACAGATTGGGCACAGTGTGAAATGGGAATTGTGGATCTGAGCTCAACTCCAGAATACCAAAATAGATGAGGTAAAACACTGAGTAAGCCACAGTTGCTAATGGAGAATATCAAATGAGCTGTTTACTAGGAAATTTACCCTGAAATTTTAAGAAGTGCATACATTTTGCTATTAAAACTTCATGATAATCTTAGAAGTTATTATTATCTCCATTTTACTAATAAGCAAGCTGTGCCTTAGAGATTTACTTAATGAACAGCCATTCAACAAGTGACACAGCTAGAGTTTAAACCCATTTCAGCCGGCTTAAATTGGCAATAGGTGTGAAAAATTGTGCTGTTTTCCTTGATATAAAAAATAATGAATCACCTTCTAACAGTCTTAACTTTTAAAATTTACTCCACAGCAATTCTTTAATCTTTATTTATGTTTATGTTTTTAGTTTCGGTTTGATTCATT
>NW_004444345.1:169206-170209 GCF_000243295.1 Trichechus manatus latirostris | reverse complement strand
AGCCAGTCTGAAAAGGCTACATATTCTACTACCCTAAATATATATAACAGGAAACCTGGGGACGTAGTGGTTAAGATCGACGGCTACTAACCAAAAGGAAGGCAGTTCGAATCCACCAGGTGCTCCTTGGAAACCCTGTGGGACAGTTCTACTCTGTCCTTTAGGGTTGCTATGAGTCAGAATATGTATATAACATATAACATTCTGGAAAAGTCAAAACTATAGAGACGATAAACAGATCAGTGGTCACCAGGCGTCCAGGGAGGTGGGAATGTGACAGGAATGTTGAATAGATGAAGAAGAGGGGATTAATGAGAGTGGTAAATCTATTCTGTATGATACTATAATGCTTGATACGTAACACTATGCATTTGTCAAAACCCACAGAGTCTTATAGAACAGAGTAAAACTAAATGTATGTAATTTCTTATAAAATTATTGATGACATTGAGGTATCTCAGGATGGAATGTGGAATGTGAAAAAAGAATCTAACTGTAATACAAATGTTTGGAACATCCTCATTCAAAGAGGTGGAGGAAAATTGTGCTGACCTAGTAAATTTGGAAATGAGTAGAGTCTGTGAGACTAAGGGCAAAAGCAACTATACATAATCATTGTACTCTAATTGATCTTTTTTTTTTCTCCTGGGGGGTAAGCTTTGATAATTCTGAAAGCACTATTCATAGTTACTGGAATTGAACAGTTAGGTAAATGAATGGTAGATGGTGGGAAGCAGGTTTTTTCATTTTGGAATGGGAGATTAGAGATAAGCAAGAGAGAAGGTTAGAATCATCCATGTTATAATGGATTGAAGTTGGAGACATCTGCATGAATTCATATTTAGCTTAATATAGATACAGATGGCTATGTATAGAAATATTTATAGATACACATATATATACACAGGTTAGTGTGCTTGTTCTGCCAGCTGAGAGGGCCTAGAAGCAAGAACACCAAACAAAAACAAGTACAACTAGGGTCCAGATCTTGGTTTTTAATAGC
>NW_004444345.1:166527-168146 GCF_000243295.1 Trichechus manatus latirostris | reverse complement strand
TATCTTGGACAAGATTTTGGAACAGAAAAAGAACATTAGGTAAAAACTAAAGAAATCTTAATAATATATGGACTTTAGCTAATAATTATGTATCAATATTCATTTATTATGATAACAGTATCATACTAATGTAAGATGTTAACACACAGGAAACTGTGTATGTGTGGAGGGAGAACTCTTTGTACTATCTTCACAATATTTCTGAAAATCTAAAACTATTCTAAAATCAAAGTTTATTTTAAAGAAAATCAAATGATCAGGGATCCAGTTAAACCATAGGATGGCAGTGTGGGCCAGTAGTTTGGAGACAGAAGCTCCAGTTGGGAAGTTTGTCTGTTTCAGGCTGCTTCTTTGCTGAACTCTGTGTTCTTCAGCTGGTAACCCTTAGTAAAAGGTCTATAATTTTAAAATGGCAATGACAGTAGAAAATTTTTAAAGGATCCTGAAAAACTCAATGTCTGGAGTATCTGTTAAAACAGCAGTGAAAGAAAGACTCTGTTAGGAATGCATATTTAGGTTTGAATCTAAGAATTTCAAGTTCCTAAGAATTCTACCAAGGATGCCTTTAGAATTACTTCAGGTTATACTAAACCAAACTCGTTGCTGAGTCGATTCCAACTCATAGAGACCATGTGGGACAGAGTAGAACTGCCCCATAGGGTTTCTAAGGAGTGGCTGGTGGATTCAAACTGCTGACCTTTTGGTTAGCAGCCAAGCTCTTAACCACTGTACCACCAGGGCTCTATTTCATTCTATAGAAGATTTAATTGTATATAATGTTTTTCAACCAGGATACAAATGACAATTTTAGTGGGGCATTTCTGTATTGGTTGCAAATGGATCTCACATTGCTGAGTTTTTACAATCTTGGCCATATATTTTTCAGAGCAAAAAATTGGTGCCCTTCTTCTAATCATTTTCAATAAATTCTTTTTGATTTTCTCTTTCTCTCTCTCGAGTATCATGAATTCATGGTCTTTTTCTATATACAATGTATTCCATTACTTCTTTGTATGTTTGAATTGTCCTAACATTGGTCAATAAAAGCCCCTAGATGTTGGTTCCTGTGACCCACAGAAATTGTGAGATAATAAATGTTTGTCACTTTAAGCCACTAAATTTTCAGTGCACTTGTTATGTGGCAAAAAAAAAAAAGAAAAAGACTACACCTCTTGCCATGGAGTTGATTCCAATTCATGGCAACCCATGTGTTACAGAGTGGAACTGCTCCATAAGATTTTCTTGGCTGTAATCTTTATGGAAGCAGATTGCCAGGCCTTTCTCCTACAGAGCCACTGGGTGGGTTCCAACAGTCAGCGGTTAGGTTAGTAGTCCAGCATAAACCGTTTTCACCACCCAGGGACTTTCTATGGATAACTAATACACACTTGTACTCATCTGTCTTTTGTATGTCTAGTTCACACTTACCACTCCCCAATCCTCAGTACCTTGATCATTTTTTTTCCTTCTCCTACAAACATTTACAAAACAATTTGGAACTATCAAGGATATTTACTTGTATGCCTTTTCTTTTACATTAACAACCTTGATTCCTAAGAACATTAGCACAATTACATATTTACGTTATATATTATCACATCAAAGCATTCAGGAACTCT
>NW_004444345.1:156918-165225 GCF_000243295.1 Trichechus manatus latirostris | reverse complement strand
CTGGGTGGATTTGAACCACCAACCTTTTGGTTAGCAGCTGAATGCTTAACCATTGCACCACCAAGGCTCCCTGGAAGTATTACAACTGAATTCAAATTTTCCCATGAGCCGTAATAGAAGGTAGTTTCATTATACCTTCACCTTCATAAATTATTATATATTATGTGAAAAAATTTTGTTAGTTTCCTAGATGAAAATTATCTCTCATTTCTTTGTCCTATCTTACTTTTCTTTTGAAATTACCCAGTTTTTGTATGCTGATTAATAATTAGTGTCTCTTCTTTTGTGAACAGTTTATGCATGTTTTGCCCTCCTCTCATTTTTTACTGGCCGTTTCTTAGTTTCAATTTAAGAAAAAAAACCATCTCTTTTCAGTATTGCTAGGTCTCTAAAGTTATTTTTGAAGTAGGTAAAGCACACACACATACACCAGTACATATGCATTTTTTAAATCAAGTAAAGACTATTATTCATTTACCAAATTTTCAAAGTAGTTATTACCTGCTCTTATGAAATGCTTAATGTTATAATCTTATATTTAAATTATGCATTTCATTATGTATTTTGCCGTTTACTAAAGGTATGCATTTGCTTCATTTAGTTCAGTTGCATCTGAATTCAAAAATAACACTTACTTTGTGAATATAGAGTTTTAGAAAAATGCTCTCAGATTTATATAGTTTTATTTATTTATTATTTCCTGGATGGATGTTTTAACTTTTGTTCTTTTTGCAGCAGAGCCTGAGACAGGGGCTTGCGTGTATGTAGTTTATTGGGGAAGTGATCCCTGAAAGCAACAGTGAAGGATCAAGTAGCGTGAAAAATTAAGAAGAGAAAGTTAATAGATTTGTATTATCAAGATGATTAACTGGTGTCCAATGCTTCAGGACCTTCTGGGGGGTAAAAAGAATGCACCTCAAAATTGTCTGTCCAAAGGAAGAGGAATTAAAACAGTATCCACTGGTTCATATGCCCCACTTGGTGAACATTGCCATGATGCCCATTCCCCACATTTCCTGGTTGTACATACCTGAGTGCTGAGTAAACTCCTACAGGCACCCAAGCCACAGCATTACAGAACATGGCATGCATTGAGGTGAGGTGCTGTCAGTGCAAAGTGGGTCAAATCCTGTGTGGAACTCTTCTCTGCTGCCTCAGCTGGGAAAAGTGTTGAGGCCAAGAGGATACAAAGCAGTGCACAAGTGCTATGATAAAGTAACTACTCAAATGCCTTTTGTATGTTCACTCTTACATGTTGTTAGCTGCCATCAAGTCAGTCTCAGGCTCGTGCACAACAGAATAAAAAGCTGCCCAATCCTGCACCATCCCCTCTTCACAATCGGTTGTGGATTAGACCTTTGTGATCCATGGGATTTTCATTGACTGATTTTCAGAAATAGATTGCCAGTGCTTCCTTCCTAGTCTGCCTTAGTCTGGAAGTTCTGTTGAAACCTTTTCAGCATCATAGCAACAAGCAAGCCTCCACCGAGAAATAGGTGGTGGCTGAGTATGAGGTGCATAGCTGAGAATTGAACCTGTGTCTCACACATGGAAGAGGAGAATTCTACCACTGAATCACCAATGCCTTCACTCTTATATAGTCCTTGAATTATAAGTACAAAGTTAGGCATGGTTGAAAATGGAAGTATTACATATTATGTACTTTATGATATATAGCTATGTTATGTATTGAACTGTGTCCCCCAGAGATATGTGCTGTAAATCCTAACCTCTATGCCTTTGGTCATAGTCCCATTGGGAAATAGGTTGTCTTTGTTATGTTAATGAGACAGGATTAGTGTAGAGTGTTTCTTGAGTCAATCTCTTTTGAGATATAAAAGAGATTAAATGCAAGCTAGCAAGCAGAGATGGGGGAAGAGAGATATCAAGCCACGTGAAGATTGCCCAGGAGCAGAAGCTCAGAAGATACGAGAACCTTCCTCCGGAGCCAACAAAGAGAGAAAGCTTTCCTCTAGAGCTGGCAGCCTGAATTCAGACTTCCAGCCTCCTAAACTTTGAGAAAATAAATTTCTATTTGTTAAAGCCATCCACTTATAGTATTTCTGTTATAGCAGCACTAGATAACTAATACAAGCTATATAAGCATTTTTAGAAAAATACATTTTCCATTATGGGGATAGTTTTCATTAGACACAATTGTAGGATATAAGCTGGTTTTTCCCCTGTAAATAAAGGTAATGTAGACTAGACTGCAAATTATTTAAGAGCAGAGAATAAGTGTTGTTCAGTGTTGCATTCCTGATATATGACGCATACTAGAGACATAGTATTTATGAGTACATTTTCTAAGCAAACAATGAGCATTATAGCAACTAATGTTGGTTAAGTTGAATAAGATTTTGTTTTGTTATATAAATATTTGCATGGAGAATATTTGATAGACATTGTCAGATATCAGTGCAGTCATCCCCCTGATCAAGAATGTGTAATGTGCTTACTTGGTAGTCAACAATCAAATGACTTTTTTTGGTTCTTGCTTGATAAAATAGCTCTGTTTTTGTTTTTAACTAAGAACATTAAGAAACAGAATAGCTGACTTCTAATCTCAACTTCACCACCAACGATTTATGGTTTTCTAAGGCAAACATCAGCAGTATTATCTTCCCAGCATTTCTCCACATTTTCCTGAGAAATTGTTATATGTGTCTTCAAATGAGTACTGACTCATAGCCACCCTATAGGACAGAGTAGAACTGCCCCATAGGGTTTCCAAGGAGCAGCTGGTGGATTCAAACTGCCGACCTTTGGGTTAGCAGCCCAGCGCTTAACCACTGTGCCACCAGGGCTCCTACAGCCCTATATTCAGGGATATTGTTCTACTGCTGCCCTTCCTACCAGGTGGCTCTGATGGAGGGTATAGGATACCAGTACACACATTTCCATGGTCAGCAGTGCACCCATCTACCTAGTCAACAGAGCACCCATTCTCCTCCTGGTCAGCAGAGCACCCATCGTCCTCCTGGTCAGCAGAACATCCATCCTCCCTTTCAACAGTGAACCCATCCCATGGTCAGCATTTCGTCCACAACCTTGGACACGAGAGAATGAAAAGGTAAATGCTCAGGTCAAACCTAAGGGAAAAGACTCCTTCTCTACGGTAAGAGCTGTGGAGGTGTGATTATGGGAGGTGCCTACTTTCGAGGCACGAAGAGAAATCACACATCCATGTCCTTCCACAGATAAACCAATCAATCCTGATTTGTCTCTATAAGCTAGTTGGAGCTATGGTTCTAACTGTGGCAAGTATAAAGTATGATAAAGGAATATATACTTTAAAAACCTGACTTAAATTTGAGTAGATTACTTACATTCTGTGTGTCTTAGGTTCTTCACCCATGAAATCCTAACTCATAGGGTTGTTTTGAGGATTAAATAAGTTTAATATAAGAAAAGAATTAAAAACTGTGCCTGTACAGTAAGTATTCAATACATATTAGCTCTTATTATTAGTCCCTGCAGGGCTTACAGATCTTATTATTTAGATTTTTGAGAATCAAACAATACCATTGCTATAAATGTAATTAAAAAATTAAAGCACTGTTAAATAAATGTATGCTAGTTTTAGTAGGAACAATGATAAAACATTCTCTTTGGTTATATTTTATTGTTATTTTAATTACTTATCATGAATACCTTTAATAAATATAGATTCTAAAAAAATTCAAATAATAGCTGCTCAATAAATACTCTTTGAAACCCTCTACAACTCAGAAACTCGATGATTAATGAGAGAAAGCATAGTCTTTTGTGATCCATGAAATAAATATGCGGGGTGTTTCACTTTTAAATAAACATGGTACAAGGAATTTTATGTGATGGAATTTTTTTGTGTGTTTTGTTAAAGTATTTGTATGAATCTAAGTAGAAGATGATGCAGACAAATTGAATGTGGTGATTTTTGTCATATATTGTGATTATTATGCTATTTTTTATTTTACTTTAGGGGGAAAAGCAATTTATAAGAACATATCTCATAGACGAGGTTCAAGAAATTTGTTTTCTTCTCTAGTTCTAAAGATAATTTGAAGCCCAAACTAATCTTAGTCTTTAAAAAATACTTTAAAATAGAGCCCTGGATGTGATCCCACATTTAACAGCATCACCTAGAAATACAGAATCCTGACATCCAAGATAAATGAACAACAAATGGAAAAGGCTACAGAAAAGGTCAAATCCATTTGATGTGTGGACAGTTGTAAAGAATGTTGAGCTTTCCATTTTTTATTTTTAAGTTTTTTTTTTTTTTTAATATATAGAGTGGAAATCAACTCCTGGAAATATTTCTTAATGTTTCAATTAAGTAAAGGAACACAAATCCTCATACTATATATTGCTTACTTGGTAACCATAAAATACTCTGACACAATAGTTTATTACAGAAATTAACAAAACTATATTAAGTCACTTTTGAAGCTTTCCTTGGAAGGAAATTAGAAAAGCACATAGAACATATAACAAATAAAAATATATAATTAGATGAAGTGTCCACTAAGCAAGTGCCAATGCTGAGGATATTGTGAAAATGTATTAATTTAAATTGATTTGACATTTTTCCTCTAAGCGGTTCCAAATGAACGCCCCCGCCACATCCAACACAAACACAATATGCCTAATAAGAAATTAAAAAGCAATGACATTATTTTTTATTTTATAGATTAAGAAAATACTGTGGAGAAAGGTTAAATGGTGTGTACAAAAGTAGAGAGTAAGTTATTGATGAAATGACTACATAATCCCTATATATTAACTCCTAGATTGTATTTCTTTGTAATGTCTGATGTTGTCACTCCATAAAGAGAAATTTACTTGTGATTAGGTGATTGTTTTACACGTCTTCTATGGAGAAGTAGTAAATCTAATTAGTAGTAAATCAAAGCACTGGCTAAATAAACTTACAATTATTTGGAAGAGACAGTAAGCTACAAAAATTGTTACAAAAAAATCGGAATATGAAGTGAGAAATATGGTAATAAATACAAAGAATATTAGATGAATGTTGGAAAAAATGAGATAAATTGTGCCTGGGGCAGTATGAGATGTCTTCTCTGGGAAGGCAACATTTTAATTTAATTTTCAATATTACCTGATTCTGTAGGTGAGTAGTTTGCTGTTTGACTGTCAAAATCGGAAGTTAAATCCAATTCTATTTAACACCAAAGCTCATATTCTTTACATTCCAATAAAAAGATATGAAAAATTAAGATAAATTAGAAAATAAAGAATCTCTGTGTTTGTTTATCTGTCCCTCCCTTCCTTCTTTCGCTCCTTCTTTCCTTCCTTCCCTCTTTCGTTCCTTCCTTCCTTTCTTTCCTAAAGGAGGTGCGCCATAAAGACTGTTGACGGTCATATGCAGAAGAATTTGAGCTAAAGAACTGAACGCTGGATGCCAGCTCAGAGGCTACTATGATCTCAAGGTCAAGTGACAGGATTATGTTGTTGTTAGATACCATGGAGTTTGTTCTGACTCATAATGACCTTATGTACAACAGAATGAAACACTGCCCTGTTCTGTGTCATCCTCACAATCAATGCTATTCTTGAGCCCATTCTTGGAGCTACTGTGTCAATCCATTTTGTCGAGGCTCTTCCTCTTTTTTACTGACGGTCTGCTTACCAAGCATGATGTTCTTCTCCAGGGACTAGTCCCTCCTGATAAGATGTCCAAAGTATGTAAGAAAGTCTCACCATCTTCTTTTCCAAGGAGCACTCTGGCTTTACTTCTTCCAAGACAGACTTGTTCATTCTTCTGGCAGTCCATGGTATATTTAATATTCTTCACCAACACCGTAATTCAAAGGCATCAATTCTTCTTCAGTCTTCCTTATTCATTGTCCGGCTTTTGTACACGTATGAGGCAATTGAAAATAGCTTGGGTCAGACTCATCTTAGTTCTTAAAGTAACATCTTTGCTTTTCAATACTTGAAAGAGGTTTTTTTTTTTTTTTTTTTGGGAGCAGATTTGCCCAGTGCGATACATTGTTTGATTTCTTGACTGCAGCTTCCATGGGTGTTGATTGTGGATCCAAGTAAAATGAAATCCTTGTTAACTTTGATCTTTTCTCCATTTATCATGATGTTGCTTATTGGTCCAGTTGTGAGGATTTTTGTTTTCTTTATGTTGAGGTGTAATCCATACTGAAGGCTGTAGTCTTTGATTTTCATCAGCAAGTGCTTCAAGTCCTCTTTGCTTTTATCAAAGGATTATACAATACTGAAAAGTGACTGTTTAGATAAAGGGAATAAGGAAAGAATTTTAAAATATTTTGATTCTAGCATAGAAATGTAAAATCTATGTATGGCATCATTAACAAGAGTGAAAAGAGATAATTTCAGCAAGAGTTATTGTTGGTTGCCCTCTAGTAGTCAATTATGAGTCATGGTGATCCCATGTGTGCAGAGGAGAACTGCTCCACAGGGTTTTCAAGGCTGTGACTTTTTGGAAGCCGGTTGTCAGGCCTGTCTTCTGAGGCTCCTCTGGGTGGGTTTTGAACAGCTAACCTTTCGGATAGCAGTCAAGCACTTAACTGTTTGCCACCCAAGGACTTCAGCAAGTACAGAGCCAATAAAAGGTCAAGAACAGAGGTCAGATAAGCAAGCTTAATGTTATATCTTCCATTACCCTCCTAACAACAATATGGCTTTAGCTTTCCCAAAACCCCATTCCCTCCACCTCCACTCTCCACACACAATGAGTAAAAAAAAAAAAAATACATTCTCATTAGGCAAGTGTATCAGCAAGGCAAGTCTCCTGGATCTATCCAAGCATGTTGCTGCCTCTAACCCTAATTCACTCCTATAAACACTTTTGGAGGCAGCACTTTTTGGAAGAAGAATGTTAAGTTCATTTTTTTATACTGAAATTCCTCTGAGAATTAGGCTCAGTAAAGTTCCACTGACAGAATTCCATGAGTCTGGAGGGTAGGAGAAAAGTTGAAACAACAGTCTAGTCACGAGTATAGGAGTACTGGCTGACAAACCATTTTAAAATATGGTTTGGTGGAAAAGATAAGAGAGACAGAGACAGAGAGAGAGCGAGAGAAAAGAAATGACAGAAAAACAGGATCTTTTAGGAAAACTAAGTGTCACACTAATATTGATTAGCTTCATTAGGACCAGGTAGTTTTAGCTCACAAATGTAGATATCAGAAGGCTTCACAGTGATGATGCAGAGACCAAGTAGATGGGGCGAAAGTGCACATTTACTTTCACTATTCCAGGAAAATACAACCTGAGTTGGAATGAAAGAAGTGCTACACTTGGTGACTGCTTCCTGTCTGGTGCTGTGCACACTGACAACATCCTGAATCCATCTTCTCAAAAGCCACTCTTGATGTGTTTTCTAGAGGAGTAAGAACTATACGTATCCTCCAAAACCTTTGCTTCTGAGAAATGCCACTTCTAGTGCAATTCTCTGGGAATTCAAAGTTTCTGATACTGTAAAATAAAACATTTTCAAAGCAAGGTCTGCTGGTTTTTAATCCTCTCCCATTTACTTATTACTTTTATGATTACTTAAATAGGGCTTGATCTTCCAAGTCCCTCTTCTCTCCACAGCCTTTAAATCTTCTGTTAACACTATTAATAAATAACGAAATAACCTCAACTACCAAATATGGCTGAGAACTTGAAAATAAGCAGAAAAAAAATTTCATACATTAGCCAAAAAAGTCACAAAGCTCATGCACTAACTCAAAAGAGAATGAATGTTTTTCACTCGTTATTTAATTTTATTGTACATATGATTGTAATTGTGTCCTAATCAATGTTAAGTGTTTACCAATCAATCAGCAAAACCATTTTAGCTCAATACTATCGAAATAAAATAATACAATATAGAATATGTGTGAAAGTTTTGTATATTGAGAAGAATTATATAGCTAATGTCATTAGAATTTATTACCTGATGTCTCAGCTCATAGTACATTTGAAACGGAACGTGAGAAACTGATAGGAATAATAAAGGCAAGGCCATTGTCAGTCAAAAGAATTGACAACTGACAACATGTTGATGGGGGAGGAGATAGAAAATCCATAAAAACTCACTGTAAGGCTGCAAAAAAAAGAAACTATAGAGAATTGTTTCTGTTGCATGCTGTTGAGTTGATTCCGACTCAGCGACCCCAAGTGACAGAGTACAGCAGTCCATAGGGTTTTCTTGGCTGTAGTCTTTATGCAAGCCCAGGTGTTTCATCTGCGCAGCTGCTGGGTGGGTTCCAACTGCCAACCTTTAGATTAGCAGCCAAGCACTTAACTATTGCACAACCAGGGCTCCTTTTAAAGAGTACA
>NW_004444345.1:149427-156746 GCF_000243295.1 Trichechus manatus latirostris | reverse complement strand
GAGAAGGAAGAGGAACATGGATTCAAGAACCAGCCTTTTTCAGTTTTAGTTCACTTTCTCATTATTCCTTTTCCTGTGTCCTGGCCCTGATTTGGCTTGTTCCCAACTCAGGACCCTTCCTGTGCTCAGGTCTTCAAACATCAGTTGGTGGCAGTGATGCACATATTTCTGTCAAAATATTAATCTGCTTGCAAGAGGGAACTTCAGCTAAATATAACTGACTTGGAATACCTCATCTCCTAGAAATGCCAGATAAAGGCCATGTTGTAGAGTAGGAGGCAAAAGATATGATAGATGATTTCATTATAAGGGTTATTTTTCACTTTCTAACCTTGGAAATCCAAGTTCTAATGAAATTAATTAGTTTGATGTTCTCATTTGTACCATGTCTGATTTACACTAACAAAGTAAACTGGATAGGTAACAACTTGTCCAAGTATTTCAAGCAAAATGAAATAAACCTCAATTTAGAAACTGTTCCAGTAGAAAAATATTTTTGCTGCAATGGTCAGTCTAATTACCCCAGTTCTTACCCTTTCATTTATACAATATAATATACTTTATACATATATAATATATATACATATTATACATATATAATATACAATATACTTTATACTAACAAAATTACTGGGATAGTTTAAGGAAAATAAATCTCAAGTTTGTGAAAATTTGAGGAGAAACACTATTTTTAAAAAACATTTTATTGTGTTTTAGGTGAAAGTTTACACAGCAAATTATGTTCCCATTTAACAATTTTCATACAAATTGTTCCGTGACATTAGTTACAGTTTTCACAATAAGTCAGCATTCTCATTATTTCTATTCTGCTTGTTCTGTTTTCATTGATCTAGCTTTCCTGCCCATCCTTGCCTTCTCATCTTTGCTTCTGGGTAAATGTTGATCATTTGGTCTCATATAGTTGATAGTGTAAAGGAGCACATTACTCAGGGGTGATGTTGTTTGTTTTATAAGCCAATCTACAATTTGGCTGAAAGGTGACCTCCAGGAATGGCTTCAGTTCCAAGTTCAAAGGATATCTTAGGATGATGATATCAGAGGTTCCTCTAGTCTCTGTCAGTCCAGTAAGTCTGATATTTTCAGGAATTTGACTTTTGTTTTACATTCTTCTCCCATTCCGTTTGGTACCTTCTACTGTGTCCCTAGTCAGAACAGTTGGTAATGGTAGCCAGGCACCATTTAGTTCTGGTCTCAGGTTAGAAAAGGGCGTGGTTCATGTGGGTTATAAGTTCTATGGACCAGTCTCTTCTTTAGAGAAATACTACTTTTGATCCTAATATCCAGACTAATTATTTCAATTCTAACCTCTCTCCCCCCTTTTATTTTGTAGATAAGGAAAAAAAAAAAGCATCAGTTCAGTTCACGTTGCTTTCTTATTCAAAATTCATTAGCAAAATATACTGTTTCCTATCATTTTTCTCAGTGTCAAGTACTATGGATTGAATTATGTCCCCCAAAAATATATGTTGTAAATCCTAACCTCTATGCCTGTAGTGTAATCCCATTTGGGATTGGGTATCTTCGTTATGTTAATGAGGCAGGATTAGTGTAGGGTGTATCTTGAGTCAATCTCTTTTGATTTATAAAAGAGATAAAACAAGCGAGCAGAGGAGAGATGGAGTAAGATAGATGCCAAGACACATGGAGATCTCCAAAGAACCAAGAAGCAGAAGCTGAAGAGACAAGAACCTTCCTCCAGAGCTAATAGAGAGAGAAAGACTTCCCCCGGAGCCGTGCTCTGATTTCAGACTTCTAACCTTATAAACTGTGAGAAAATAAATTTCTGTTTGTTAAAGTCATCCACTTGCAGTATTTCCATTACAGCAGCACTAGATAACTAAGACAGAATTTGGTACTGGGCGTGGGGTGCTGCTCTAACAGATATCTAAAATGTGGAAGCAGTTTTGGAATTGGGTAATGAGTAGAGGCTAGAAAAGTTTAAGGTCAGTAGTTAAGAGCTTGGCTGCTAACCAAAAGGTCTGCAGTTTGAATCCATCAGCTGCTTCTTGGAAACCCATTTGAATCCATCAGCTGCTCCTTGGAAACCCTATGGGGCAGTTCTACTCTGTCCTTTAGGGTCGCTAGGAGTTGGAATCAACTCAACGGCAGTGGGTTTGGTTTTTGGAATAGTAAAAGCCTAGATTGCCTTAAAGAGACTGTGATAGAATCATGAATGTCAAAGGCAATTTTCGTGAGGGCTCAGAAAGAAGAGAGGAGAGCTATAGAGAAAGTCTCTATCGTCTTAGAGAATATATATGGAGCCAGTGACAGAATAGAAATGTGGACGTTAAATATGCTTCTTGTGAGGCTTTAAAAGAAAGTTATGACCATGTGTCTTAGTTATCTGTGCTGCTATAACAGAAACACCACAAGTGGATGGCTTTAACAAACAGAAATTTATTCTCTCACAGTCTAGGAGGCTAGAAGAACGAATTCAGTGTGCCAGCTCCAGGGGAAGGCTTTCTGTCTCTGTCAACCCTAGAGGAAGGTCCTTGTCATCAGTTTTTCCCCTGTCAAGTTGCTTCTCAGCACAGGGACTCCGTGTCCAAAGGATGTGCTCTCCCTCTGGCACTACTTTCTTGGTAGTATGAGGTCCTTCTGCTCGATTCTGTCTTTCATATCTCTAAAGACATTGACTCAAGATACAACCTAATCTTGTAGATTGTGTCCTGTCTCATAAACATAAATTCCTCTAATCTTGTTAACACCACAGAGGTAGGATTTACAACACATAGGAAAATCACATCAGATGACAAAATGATGAACAATCACACAATACTAGGAATCATGGCCTAGCCAAGTTGACACACATTTTTGGAGGACACAAGTCAATCCATAACACCATGTCATTGGACAATGGAGAAAGGGTGATGCATTTTATGCAGTGGCAAAGAACTTGTCTGAATAATGTTCAAATGTATGGTGGAAGGTAGAACTTAAAAGTGATGAACATGAATATCTAGCTGAGGATATTTCTAAGCAAGATCTTGTAGCTTATAGTAAAAAGTGAGAGGAACGAGATGGGCTTAAAAATGAACTGTGCCAAATGAAAACAGAACCTAAAGATTTGGAAAATTCTGTTGTACGAACTAAGGACATGTGTCCTAGAATGTTCAGCAATGATGTGGCTACACTATTTTGTTAAAGAGATTAAGCCTGTGACTGATGGATCTAACCAGCTACCACAACAGAGAACCTATCAGCTTAGACTGAAGGGGACAGAGAAAGAATGAAAGGAAAGAATGCTGTCTGTCTCTTGAAATTCTGCAGGCAGGAAACTGGCCAAAGGAGGCACATCTGTTGTCCTCCAAGAAAAGAAAAGGACCATCCCTGGTACAGCTTGGAGATTGCAGAACTGTTGGAAGGAGCATGTAAAGCAGGGCCTTCTTGGTTTCAAAAGTTGGGGCCACGGTCTCCTGGATTTCAAAGGGTGAGGCCACAGCCTCCTAGGTTTCAAAGAATTGGTTCTTCACTAACTTGGTTCCAGAGTATGAGGCTGCCATTAATGAGGATGGTGTCACCACTCAAAGCTGAGGCAGAAGGGCTACCATATCCATCATGCAGAAAAACAGGGCTTGCCGGGGTCATGGATGTTGGGTCACCACTTAGATGGACTAGAAGAATGGGGCTGGCCAAAGTCAAGGGAGCTGAGTTGCAGTCCCAGTGGGTAAACCTGAAGCAGAGGGCTGAGGGGCCTCCACCCAGAATCCAGAGGGCATGGCCAACACCCAGAGTCGGGAGGGTGGGGCCATTGCCCAAATGGTTCCGAAGAACAAAGGATTATTTTCAAGACTTGAGAGCTAATGTAAATTGTTCTGCTGGGTTTTGGACTTATTTGGTGCCTGTTATCCCTTCTTTCTGTCTAATTTCTCCTACTTGTAATGGAATTGTCTATTTTGTGCTTGTTGTACCATTGTACTTTCGAAACAGATAAATTGTATTCCAGATTCCATAGGTTCACAGATGAAGAGGAATTTTGCCCCAGAATGGAATACTCCTAAAGTCTCAACCATATTTAATTTAGACAATTCAGAATATAAGATTATGGACTTGGAGTTGATTTAAGACTTTTGGGATGATGTGATGGGGTGAATATGTTTTGCATTTGGCAAGGACATGAATTTTTGGAGGGCCAAAGAATGGAACGTTATGGATTGAATTATGTCCTCCCAAAATATGTGTTGTAAATCCTAACCTCTATGCCTGTGGTTATAACGTCATTTGGGATTGGGTTGTCTTTGTTATGTTAATGAGGCAAGATTAGTGTAGGGTGTATCTTGAGTCAATCTCTTTTGAGATATAAAATTGGTTAAAAGAGGGAGCAGAGGAGAAAGATAGATATCAAGACACATACAGATCTCTGAGAAAATAGGAAGCAGAAGCTGAAGAGACAAGGACCTTCCTCCAGGGCTGACAGAGAGAGAAAGCCTTCTCCTAGAGCCGGTGCTCTAGATTTGGACTTTTACTCTCCTAAATTGTGAGTGAATAAATTTCTGTTTGTTAAAGCCCTCCACTTGTGGTATTTCTGTTATAGCAGCACTAGATAACTAGGACAGCAGGTTTTTCCAGAGATATTATTCTATTTAATATTAAACATTTTCTCCTTAGGAGCTAGAGAAAACATGGGTGTGGGGCTGGAGGAAACAGAAAAAAATTTTTTGATTATTTTGAGAGCTCATCAAGATTTTTTCTAAAAGCACAGAGTGGGGCAACTACCACAATAGCATCACATCTACATGATGCCACCAAATCAAACTCTCTTTAGCCTGAAAACATTTTGTTATATAGTCTCATTCTCTGTCTAGAATTTGAGGACAAAATCATAAAGAATCTTTTTGTATTTAGTCTAAATTTCCATGCAGCACAAACTGTGGAAGTTCAAGCTGTTTGCTTTTCCTGGCAAGGTAGGTCGTGAATACCACACATCATTTCTTCTCTTATTATTTTTTTTGTTCCATGCTTCTTACTTCAACCTAGTGTCCTCAATCAGCAGCTGTTGCCTCCATGACTGTGTCAAAGCAGGTGGCTACTGTTGATGATCTTTCTGCTCCTATAGCCAAAGGTGCTATTCCAGTTGAGGTTACACAGTAAGAAGAGTTCTCCCAAGCCTATACAAGTAGTCTTTGACTTATGATTGGGTTATGTCCCAATTATCTCATCTAAGTGGCGCCGACGCCAAGTCGAATACCTCTTTTTTTTTAGTTTTCATAGCCTGCGATACAACAGTGTTTTGAACAGTAAATCATAACATTGAAACATCTGCAGGGTGAACATCTGAGAATGATAACATCAGCAAATTAGGTGCTGCAACATCATATGTAGCACATATTACTAATGATAATATGGACAAAACAAAACAAAAAACAGATGGTCATAAGTGTAGTTCTTTGTAACTCAAATACGTTGTAAGTAAGGGACTACCTGTATAGTTATATGTTCATTTTGTTCCTAGGGTGGTTTGGATTATTTTCTTTTCTTAATACTCTTTCTAGGAAGAATGTTCAAACATTTTTTCCCTAAATGTGTCAGACAACTTTTGGAAAAGAAAAAAAAAAATTGCTGTTGAGTCAATTTTGACTCATAGGGACCCTGTAGGACAGAGTAGAACTAACTGCCCCATGGGGTTGCCGAGAAGCGACTGGTGAATTCAAACTGCTGACCTTTTGGTCAGCAGCCATATCTCTCAACCACTGCACTCAATTTCTTGTTGACCCAGAATTACGGTAATAGGACAGAATGCAGACAACATTCTCCAGTAAGAAAACTTTTATTCAAAGTTTGGGTAACATTTGCTCTGTTCAATGTCTGGCAATCTACATCTGAAAAATCAACCATTGAGAACCCTATGGAGCACAGTTCTACTTTGACACGCATGGGGTCACCATGAGTAGAAGTCGACCCAGCAGCAACTGGTTTATTATTATTATTAGTTTTTAGAAGTCTACTAGTATTTTTTTCAAATAGGCACACCATTCTAGTGTTTTTCTTACCCCAAAATAACAAAATAACTTTGTGTTTATATCAATATTCCTCTCTTTCACCCTTCCTGGGTTATCTTTAAAACTTTCAAATATTTTATATCATTCTATTTGCATTATAATATAAATCAATTTGTTATGGTCAACAGATAATCAAATCATAAGGCAGGAGGCAAGATCAGAGGTTGAGTGCTTTGTGTCTGTTAAGACTGAACTATTCAGTTTTAATTAATATTAAGAAATTGTCTTGGGGATCTTAATTGCCCAATCACAATCTCTATTATTGTTTTTCCTAATTATAAAATGTTTATGGCAGTTAGGTTCAGTTCACAGAGTTTTAAGAGAGTTGGAGAAGTTTCCCAAATTTAGACCAGAGGTTAGCAGTGGACTGGAGACACTCAACGGCCTTGGGCTACATCTATCAGACTAAGTCTGTCCCTCATTATTTGGCCATGGCTGTCATAGTGAAAGATGAACTTTTTGGTACTTGGACTGTTAATATAAATGAGCTCTATTTCATTCTGAGATGTCTTGATTGAGAATTCTTGAGGTGACTCAGGTCAATTTTCTGTGAAGTTACAACTAATTTAAAACTTACAAGAGAGTATAAATAGTTTAAACTGATCTTTTAAATATGACATACTTTACTCTTGAGTTGAATTTCACTTGCTGCCCCCAAACCAATTATTCAGAATTTTTAAGGCTTGCTGGGGATCGCAAAAAGTCCCAACTAACTAAAGCATAATTTCCCCTCCTAGTTACAGGCTTTTTAGAAATATATTGAATCACAGTTATGTAGTGCTGATTCCACTGGCAAGTTCTTTGTGTCGTGAGAATTACCTAATTATTCCTTTTCTTTGTTCTCTATCTTTTAATCAGACTTTAACTTCTCTCCCTATGATTTCCTTGATTTTGTTAATGGAACTGCATATAAACTTAATCAAAATCTTCCTTTTCGAGTTTAAACAAATTAAACCTGTTTTTTTCTCCATATACAATTTGTCTTTTATATATATTTTTTTTCTTTGTGTGGTAATCTTGTCAAAAAAAGAACTCATATTACATTTTTAAAGACTCAAAACAAAGTATGGACCTGACAATTCACTCATATATCCCTGTTAACATCGTTGTTGTTGTATAGGTGCTGTCAAGTCAGTTCCCAATCACAGTGGCCCTATGTACAACAGAAAAAAAACACTTCCCGGTCCTGTGCCATCCTCCAATCGTTGCTATGGTTGAGCCCATTGTTGAAGACACAGTGTCAATCCATCTTGTTGAGGGTCTTCTTCTTTTTTGCTGACCCTCTACTTTACCAAGCAT
>NW_004444345.1:146271-148739 GCF_000243295.1 Trichechus manatus latirostris | reverse complement strand
CCAGCTTCTTGTATTATTTGGTCAGCATACAGATTGAATAAGTATGATGAAAGGATACAACCTTGATGCACATCTTTCCTGATTTTGAACCGCACAGTATCCCCTTGTTCTGTTTGAACAACTGCTTCTTGTTCCATGTACTGGTTCCTCATGAGAACAATTAAGTGTTCTGAAATTCCCATTCTTCGTCATTTTATTCATAATTTGTTATGATCCACACATGTTGAATGCCTTTGCATAGTCAATAAAACAACAGGTAAATATCTTTGTGTTATTCTCTACTTTCAGCCGGGAGCCATCTGACATCAGCAATGATATCCTTTGTTCCACGTACTCTTCCGAATCTGGCTTGAATTTCTGGCAGTTCTCTGGTGATGTATTGCTGCAACAATTTTTGAATGATATTTAGCAAAATTTTACTTGTGTGTGATATTAATGATATTGTTCAATAATTTCCACATTCCATTGGATTACCTTTCTTTTGAATAGGCACAAATATGGATCTCTTCTAGTTGGTTGGCCAGGTAGCTGTCTTCCAAATTTCTTGGCATAGATGAGTGAGTGCTTTCAGCATTTCAACCATTTGTTGAAACATTTCAATTGGTATTCCATCAATTCCTAGAGCCTTGTTTTTTACCAATGCCTTCAGTGCAGCTTGGACTTCTTCCTTCAGTACCATCGGTTCTTGATCATATGCTGCCTCCCGAAATGGTTGAACTTTGACCAATTCTTTTTGGTACAGTGATTCTTTGTATTCTTCCCATTTTCTTTTTATGATTCCTGCATGAGTCAATATTTTCCCCATAGAATCCTACAATATTGCACCTCGAGGCTTGAATTTTTTCTTCAGTTTGTCAGCTGACAAATGCTGAACATGTTCTTCCCTTTTGGTGTTCTAACTCCAGGTCTTTGCACATTTCTTTGTAATATTTTATTTTGCCTTCTTGAGCTGCCCTTTGAAGTCTTCTGTTCAGCTCTTTTACTTCATCATTTCTTCCATATGCTTCAGGGACTCTATGTTCAAGCTCAAGTTTCAGAGTCTCTTCTGACATCCGTTTTGGTCTTTTCTTTCTTTCCTGTCTTTTTAATGATCTTTTGCTTTCTTCATGTATGATGTCCTTGTTATCATTCCACAGCTCCTCTGGTCTTTGGTCATTAGCGTTCAAGCATCAAATATATTCTTGAGATAGTCTCCAAATTCAGGTGGGATATACTTTTTTTGTACTTTGGCTCTTGTAGATCTGTTCTAATTTTTCTCAGCTTCAACTTGAACTTGCATATGAGCAGTTGATGGTCTGTATTGCAGTCGGCCCCTGGCCTTGTTCTGACTGATGACATTAAGCTTCTCCATAGTCTCTTTCCACACATGTAGTCAATTTGATATCTATGTCTTCCATCTGGTGAGGTCCACATGTATAGTCATTGTTTATGTTCGTGAAAAGATATATTTGCAATGAAGAAGTCGCTGGTCTTGCAAAATTCAATTATGTGATCTCTGGCATCATTTTTATCACCAAGGACATATTTTCCAATTATTGATCCTTCTTCATTTCCTACTTTTGCATTCCAATCTCCAGTAATTATCAATGCATCCTAATTGTAATTATCAATGCATCCTAATTGCATATTTGATCAATTTCAGACTGCAAAAGTTGTTGAAAATCTTCAATTTCTTCACCTTTGGCCTTAGTGTTGGTGGGTAAATTCTATCGTGGGATATCTGGTGTCATTTCTATCACCAAGGCCATATTTTCCAACCACCGATCCTTCTTTGTTTTCAACTTTTGCATTCCAATTGCCTGTAATTATCAATGTATCTTGTTTGCATGTTTGATCAATTTCAGACTGCAGAAGTTGGTAAATGTCTTCAATTTCTTCATCTTTGACCCTAGTGGTTGGTATGTAAATTTGAATAATAATCATATTAACTGGTCTTCCTTGTAGGTGTATGAATATTATCCTATCACTGACGGCACTGTACTTCAAAGTAGATCTTAAAATTTTTTTTTGATGATGAATGCAGTGCCATTCCTGTTCAATTTGTCGTTCCCTGCAAGGTAGACCATATGATTGTCCAATTCAAAATGGTCAATACCAGGCCATTTCAGTTCATTAGTGCCTAGAATATCAATCTTTTTACATTCCATTTCATTTCTGAAGACTTCAATTTTCTTAGATTCATACTTCATATATTCCATGTTATGATTATTAATGGCTATTTGCAGCTGTTTCTTCTCATTTTAAGTTGTGGCACATCAGCAAATGAAGGTCCCAAAAGCTAGACTCTACCCACATCATCAAGGTCAACTCTACTTTGAGGAGGTAGGCAGCTCTTCCCCAGTCGTATTTTGAGTGCCTTCGAACCTGAGGGGTTCATCTTCTGACACTACATCAGACAATGCTCCCCTTCTATTCATAAGGTTTTCACTTGCAAATTTATTTTAGAACTAGATTGCCAGATCCTTCTT
>NW_004444345.1:143140-145666 GCF_000243295.1 Trichechus manatus latirostris | reverse complement strand
ATAAGAGTAATGCTGGCTGTGATGGTTAAGGTTATATGTCAGCTTGGCTGGGCCATGATTCTCAGTTTGGCAGTTATGTAATGATGTAATTTGGCAGTTATGCAATGATGTTATTTGGCAGTTATGTAATGATGTAGGTACCCTCCATTTTGTGATCTGAAGTGGTCATCCTGCATTTCTGCATAACAACCTGGTCTTCAGAACCTAGCCATGTCGATAAGTAAGGAACGGGTATATTACAACTTTTAAAAAATTTCCTTACATACTAATGTATAAAAATAAGAGACATGATTAATAAGCATTTTTATATGTGTCACAAATTAAAATTATTGTCAAAGATAATGACTTGATTTGTAACCTATTTATACATGTGGTATCTTCAAAATTTGATTGGATATAGTGGCTTCTAATAAATTTGTAGGTTTTATATCTATGTCTGCTGTGTTAAGAATTTTGAAGAGTCTGAGATATACACTACTTGCAAGTTAACAAGTTAGCTTGCTTTACTTTCATGGATGCTGATGGATGACACAAGGCTCCTGGGTCAGAGACAGGACTTTATTACTCATAGTACAGCAGGTAGCATACACTTGATGTTCTTGTCAATTTCCCTTGCCCCTCAAGTCCCACAGGATTAATATGGAGGCAGGTTCAGGAACATACTGCACACACAGTGACTGTATGTCATAACTGAACAACCCTGAATATAGGAAATCCTATTCTTATAATGGGACTATTGGCAAGACTGTAGTTTGTCCCTAAAGGAGACATTATCTTTATTATCAGCCTTTGCCCCTAAAAGAGACATTATCTTTATTATCTTAGCCAGGAAACAAATCTGCCCTCTGTCCTCTGCCCTGGAGGGAAACACTATCTTTATCTATTTATCTTCCAAGACAGTTTACTATACAAACACCCTTGACAAGATATTCCAGAGGAAAAGCTAATATGGTATGAAGAAACACCATGGAGAATTATCTCTTAACATGCAGAACTGATGGATTTTTTTTTTAATTGCTTGGTAATTTGTTTCAATATCATTTCATTATAAGAAGTATAAAATACATTTATGTGTACTAACATAAATCTATAAAGATGTTTAGTTAGTATTTGCTGCACCCTAATAAGGAATTCACACGCAAGAGAGACTAAGTGAATATTTCAAATATCATTTAAAAAATCTATATCATGAAATTATTAAT
This sequence comes from Trichechus manatus latirostris, assembly GCF_000243295.1. Classification (NCBI taxonomy): domain Eukaryota; kingdom Metazoa; phylum Chordata; class Mammalia; order Sirenia; family Trichechidae; genus Trichechus; species Trichechus manatus. The sequence continues at coordinate 144,464 of NW_004444345.1, read as the reverse complement.
AAGCATAAAAGGTATTAGAATAAGTTTTCTTTGGTGTTTAAGATATGTGATTAGCTAGATATATATGACCAGCACTCTCCTTGCTTGAAGAAGGTATAAGAGGCCTGCAAGCTAACACGCTCAGAGCAGGACTCTAAGTTAGCAATGGTTGATTATGTGTTTTCAACACTTTACTGAGGAGGATCCTGTAAACTCACTTGACTTAGAAGTTTGAATGGCCCTGCCATCTTGATGTATCTTCCTAGGAATGAGACTTTCATATAAAGTTCTTGCCAGAGTATCTGTAGATACAGAGTGGAGACTTACTGAGCCTAGAAGAACTGTTCATATGACTATTTTTCCCCCCTTCTTGTTGTTTAAGAATAAGGTTTAAGACTTGCTTTCATTGTAACATAACACTTGACTGCAAGGATGCAGAGGAGAAAGCTAATTGGGCCCTCCACTCAATCTATTGAGTCTGTCTACATTTATCTAAAGAACCTGATACATGTTGTGTGACTATGTTGGTTTGGATCAGCTTATGATATCGGCAGTATGCTGGCAAATGATTAACAGCTTGGGAGGCAGAGGTGAAGCCCTGATTTGCTGCCTTTATCAGTTCCATGCTGTACTTACTACCACCACGGCCTATTTCGACCTAGAACAGTGACATCACTGATCAGGGAGCTGGGAAGGTATTTGTATAACTGGCTGTCAAGAGCCAGCAAGAGCGGGCTCCAGCACACCACTATTTAATGCTCTAATTTTTCTTATAAGCTAGTTATAAAAAACGGAAATTCTCATTTTTGGAGAGGACTTAATCTTGCTTATTTAAAATTTACTGATATTGTGACTAAGTTCTAAGGACATAGTTAAAGTTACAAGGTTACACTGCAGTTTAATTGAAACTCAGAAACAAAAACACATACAAAATTCTAGCTATTTAAACTTTCATCATGAATTTAACAATTATTCCTGGGTTGGTCATGTTGTTTTCCTATTTTATTTGTCCATGTTAAAGTAGAGAAAATTCAGAATAATTATCTACTTTTAATAGGAAAAAAAAAAAAAAACAAATTGGTACATTGTACCAGACTTGGACTACCAATATGACAAATAGAAGTGTTTCTGGACTTGAGGCAGGAACTTTTAGTAGAAAAGTAGAGACTCTGAAAGTGTTTAAATACTGTAAGTTACTTTACTGAAATGCATTAACCTTCCTTTGTTACTTTGGAGTTTCTGTGTGTCTGCTGCAGGCAGCAGTACAAAGTGGTTGATAGCTACAGTCTGAGATATAGACTGACACTTTCTGCAGCAGCAGTCACGAGTGAGTTATTTCAATCTG
>NW_004444345.1:132176-142822 GCF_000243295.1 Trichechus manatus latirostris | reverse complement strand
AGCTCAAATGTTTGAAAAGGCTAAAGAGTAATTGAGATTTTTCCATTCCTTATGTTTCACAACTTCTAAAAATATACATTAGTACAGCAAGAATTTAGTCTCTACCTAAATAGGATAAAGTAAAAAATAATGTAGTTATTTGGTTGGTTGTTTAAAATTGATATCATTAAGTTACCTCAATATTAAAATTCCCTTTTTAATTTTATCTGAGATTATTAATGTTGTCCTATAGCCCTACAGTAAGGAGCCCTGGTGGTGCGTTGGTTAAGTGCTGGGCTGCTAACCAAAAGGTCTGTTACAACCAACAAGCTGCTCCATGGGAGAAAGATGTAACAGTCTGCTCCCTTCAAAATTACAGCCTTGGAAACCCCATGGGGCAGTTCTACCCTGTCCTGTAGGGTCGCTGTGAGTTGGAATCCTCTGGATGGAAGTGGGTTGGGATAGCCTTACAGTATGTGAATTGGTTTCAAGGGATATGTGACTATTGTTAAATGATGTGCAAAGATATGTGGATGTGGGCATATGTGCAAATATCAGAAAATATTCCCTAGCATTCATCAGTTTCTCAAGGGGGCAAGGGAACCTCTGGAAGTTGGGGACCAATATTGGAGGAATAAAATGAATAGAATAAATGGCCATACACACACAAAACCTATGACTGCTATATTACCCATCAACTTGACCTGGTACCATCTTCTTTTTTGCCTGGGCTGATAGGGCAACCAACAGATCATTCCACTGATTTGGACAGAACAGCCTGGGAGCATGCTATTGGGAAACTAAAGTTGCACAAACCTTCTCAACAGACGAGGCATTCTACTGATTCTAGTAGGGAATTATCAGAGATAAGCTTCCCAGATGAGGTAGCTAACATTTATGACATCAAACTAATCATAATTTTTAAAAAATGACAAAAAGAGTACAATTATAGCTTGAATGAGGGAAAAAAAAGAGATTTAAGAAGTAAGAAAGTGTATGAAATGAGGACTAGGGCAAAAGTACCCAAGCACAGGTCAGGTATATATTAGAGGAAAATAGTTCATAGAAAAAGTAATTTTATTAAAAAAGTTTATTAAAATTGGCTTATAAAAAAGTTTATTTAAAATTGGTATTGGTGATGCAGATTTTAATTCTGATACTCTAACATCTAGCCCTTGATGTGACAGAAGCTTCCTTCCTTCTTTCGTTTGTTCGTTCCTTCCTTCTTTCCTTCCTTTCTTCTTTTGTTCCTTCTTTTCTTTCTTTCTTCTTTCCTTCCTCCCTCACTCCCTTCATTCTTTCTTCCTTCTTTTTATCCTTCTTACTTTCTTCTTTCTTTCCTTCCTTCCTTTCTTTCTATTTTTATGTTCCATATTGGTATACAAATTACCAGTACTATGCTGTCAGGAGTTCAGCTCCTGATCAACATCTCCTGCCTAATGTTTCAGGCCTGACCATAAGCAACTGCAAGGCTTTGTGTAGTAGGCCTCATGGGGAAAGCTTCCCTTTTCACACCAAACTTGATGCATAGGCAATGCACTGCAGTTTTCTGGAGAGAGTTGTTGTCAAAGACTCAGTCCCCTATCCCACTCCCTTTTTAAAATGTGTTTTGAAATGCAGACCTGAATTTCTATTGACCATTATATATTTTTCTCTTGGATAGTACAGTTATTATTGGACTTGTTTTTATTACTAGAAATTAGTTTTATGATTGGATGATAGAAGTTTTACCCGCTGATGTAAGTACCATTATAGAAAAGTCAGAGCTTCTTTTGATTTAGAAACAATCTAATGATTGAGGAGTAAGACAAGAAATGTGCCGTTTGTATCTACTACATTATGACTCCTATTGATTATTTATTTAACAGGCTAACAAAATTGAATGACTTAGTTTACTTTTGAGAAATACTTTGATCATTCAAAGTTAGAGCAGAGAGGCAAACTTCACTGTCTTTTATTCCTTTACTTATTATTAATGAAGAAAAAAATGTTTTCAATAAAAACATTCAAACAAGGGTTCATTTCTGCTAGTAGTTTCCAAATTGAATAAATGAAACTCTAAACATTTTCCTGAACAGAAAAATATTGTCTTGGTAAAATGTGTGGAATAACAGCATAAGATTAAACCATGATTTCTCAGTGTTGTCACTATTGACATTTTAGACCAGAAAATTCTTTGTTGGAGGAGAGGAGAGCTGTCCTGTCTATTATAAAATGTTTATTAGCATCCCTGACCTCTACCCACTAGATGACAGTAACACTCTCTGCCGCAGATATAACAGTCAAAAATGTCTCTAGACATTGCCAAATGTCCTCTTGGGCAAAATCACCTCTGGTGAGAATCACTGGATTCAATCAATAGGATTCAAGGTTGAAATGTGCAGTGGTTAACCTTAACAGGCTGAAATCACTAAGGTAGGACTTGTGAATACATGGTAATGATTTAAGTACTATCTATGAACTGATATAGTTTATAAACTATTTAAAAGGATAATTATATTTATCCAGCTTAAAGCATTTATTATACCTTATGTAAACATGATACTTGTACTTGTTGTTGTTGTTAGTTGCAATCTAGTGGGTCGCCCCACCCCCTACCGACTCATAGTGTCCCCTTGACTCATGGTGACCCAATTCACAATGGAATCGGACCATTGTGATCCACAGTGTTTTCATCGGATGTTTTGGAAGTAGATCACCAGGCCTTTCTTCCTAGTCTGCTTTAGTGTGGAAGCTCCACTGAAACCTGTTCAGTGTCATAGCAACATGCAAGACAGGTGGTGACTGTGCATACAACACTGCACCCAAAGAGGATACTAGGAATCAAACCCAGGTCTCCCACATGGTAGGTAAGAATTCTACAAACACTGCCCCCAAAGAGGATACTAGGTGACTAGTATAAAAAAATGACTTACATATAGCCTGTGCCTTCAGAGAAGTTGGAATCTCAAAACAAGTAGACTGAGATGGAGAAATTGTATTCACCAAAATTTCTCTTGACAATTATTGCATCTCATGTAGAGGAATGCTGATAAGCCCTGTGGATTGGGAGTGAAAAATCCTTACAGCATGGCCAAGTAACAAAGTATAAGTGTAAAACTACCTTCTAAAACAGGTGTATCCTGCCAGATGAAGGTTAGATTTGCTAAACACTGATAGAAAGGGAGGGGAATAGCTGGAAGAAGACTGAACTGCTCTGCATAATAGAAGAATTAAAGGGGCTGACTTCTGACTGAAGGAAGAAAAAGAAAGGGAAATCTAACCAAACAATAACAACCCCCCTATGTTGCCATAGCTGAAAAGGGTTATCAGAAAGAAAAGGTGAAAGGTTGGGATTAGACCATTGTGTGAAAGGACTGTACTATCAAATGAAGGTTTAAATAAATCATTTTTTTTTTTTTAAAGAAAATCAGTTGTCATCTCAGAGCGACTTTTTTTTTCCCCCAGAATATATTAAATTGTTTTTACAGGGGAGGCATTGTGTTAGCATTTTCATATGGATTATTTTATTTAACTCCCAAAACAACCCCATGAGGTAGGTGTGATCATCACCTTCATTGTTTTACATGTGAGGAAGCTGAGGCTTGGAGGGGTCAAGTTGCTTGTCCAAAGTTGCATATGTAGCAAGAGAAGGGCTGGTATGAATTAACTTGAACCAAGAAATTTTGATACCAGTCCTCGATTTCTTAACCACTGTCTTTCTTTAGAGTTGTCTCCTGGGTTTCCAAGGTGGTGTTTGATGGCAAGACTTTCTTGAACTTCTTTTTTTTTCCTCCTGATATGGGGTTTATTAGCTAAGTAACAGGTTATAACTCAGGTTCAAGAACACTCACGATACAGTTCTTTGATTAGGACAGCCCCTTCCCAGCCCACAGGCATGCGACTCTCTGGCTCCTCGGCCTCTGACTGCTTAGGCAACTGCTATGTCGCTCTTTTAGCTCCGCCAGTAAGTGTCCTGATGCATCTCACTCCACCAGTAAGCCTCAGTCTGGAGGCACTCAGCTCTTACTCTGTGAGTTGGCAAACCTAGCTCCACCACATGCCAGGAGGCACCCTACTCGACCAGCAAGCCTCCTGCCCAAAGGCACTCAGCCTTCTTTCTCCGTGGGCGGGCTGTCTCCTGCCAGTCTTCTGGTTTTGCTGCTGCTGTTTCTCTGCTGTTGCTTTTAGCCATCCTTGGTGTTACAGCTCTCTCTTTCTCCGTCTCCTGGTTCCAGGAGCTTCTCAGTGCTGTGATCCCGGGTGCAAAGGACATGCCCCGCTCCTGGTTCTTTCTTGGTGGTGGTGAGATCCTCCTTTCTTGGACTTCTTGATGGCATTAATATCCATCTACTTTCACCAATTCTTCAAAGATATCACCAATTTTTTAATTGATCCTGAATTACAGCAAGCAAGGGGGGTGACAAAGGCTAAAGATTCTTTTGAAAGCATTAGTTGTCCCTTATATTTATGAATGAATTTAAGAAAGACAATATATTAGCACGAAGAAAATTAAGTGTCGCTCGAGCAGGTGTGTTAGATTAGTTCAATGGGTAGTACTGATGTCCATTCCACAAGTGGAGAAAGTGGCAGAACATAAAACAGAATAGAACTGTAAATTCACGGTGCCATTTCCTTATTTATTTTGAACGGTATGGATTTCTGCATAATCCAGCAAACACAGAAAACAATGCAGTCAAAGTGCAAAATACGTGCCTTCTTTGAGTAGCCATGCCACTAATGTTCTTGCATTAGTTATGTTTTAAATTAAAATTCATAACCAGGGACTATAAGTAAGGTTTTTGAAAATATTACTAAAGAGGAATAAAAATATGCAATGCTAATTTATGGCTTAAGGTCTTCACAATAAACTATTATGTGAAATTGTTCTTTGGCTTGTATCTGTTACTGCCATTTGGGATTCCTGTTACTTTTTTTTGTATATGTCAAAAGAGAGCATTTTCATTTTTACAACACTGTAGGTTAGTCTACAATAGTTTCTCTTTCAATCAAAGCTGAGCTTGAAGTTCACTTTTATGAATTCAGTTGCAAGAAGAAGAGGTAACTGGAGAGGGTGGGGATTCAGGAGTGTGTGATTTAACTTCATATTCTTTACTTGCTCCCTCAAAGCCACTCCAAATAAATCAAGAACCTAAGAAATATCATGTTCTTGATAGATAGTTTCAAAATAGTCCTTGCTAGTTTGAAAGTTTGCTACTTAAATTTGTTCCTTTGCTCCTTGAGCTTTTTTAGTGCTTTGGAGCTTTTTAGAAATGCAGAATCTGACACCTGACCCCAGACATGCAAATTGTAATTTGAATTGTAAAGAGATTTCTGAATAATGAGATCCACTATATCCCAACTCCTACAGAAGGCTACTCCTAAGCCCTTCTTCCCTTGTATGGTGATTCTGGCTTTACTGCTATATGAATTTTGAGATATTACAGCTGAAAATAGGAATTGTCATCCTGAAGAGGTCTTCGTTCAAGTAGAGTAGGCGTCTTGTATGGTCTCTATTTATCCACTTTCACTTTTATACATTTCAATTTCTGTGTGTGAACACTGAGATAAATAGCCGGCGTCTTTAAACAAAGGAGACAACAACAAACAACAACGGAAACTTGTTCAGGAATAGCTACAGCAATGCATGGGTCTTCAAAAAAATAGAAGTTACATTGTACAGGCAGTGATAAATGTGAAGCTATAGATTCTCGAAATAGTGGTAGTAAATAGACAGAAACAAGAGTGGTTCACAGATAATGATATGAAGCATACTGTTTATATTTTGCCAAAAATTGAAGTTCATATATTTTGTGAACTAGAGAGCCTTTTTAAAGGAAGCAAATTCATAACCAAATGCCTTCTAGAATTATCTGTATTAATATATTATCAATGAAATATTTTAATTAAAACGTACATCACTACTAGCTTACAAGTTTCCTCTTCTGCATTATTTTACAAAATGTCTGCAAGAAGAAAGAAAATAATGACTTCCCTTTCCTTTAAAATTCCCAACGTAATATATGATACTCCTTCTAATCTTCAGTAACCCTCGTTTATTTTCAAATACCCTTATGTTCATGGAGCCTTGGTGGCACAGTGGTTAAGAGTTTTTCAAATGACATTTTATTATTTGTTGAATCATGTTCTCTTCCTGGATAAAAGGAGAAGTTCAAAGGAAAATAAATGCTAAGTATTATTCTTACTTCTGAGGTATAACTACAATATATTGTTATATGCCTAAATTAATACTTAAAAGTAACTAGATAGAATCAAGGAAACAATTTCGTTTGTTTCATCCTTAGAAATTTTTGATGTCTTAGTCATGATTATAGCTCCTCTGGTCAGTTGGCCCTAAGGTTTACCAAACATGTGAAAATTTCAGTGTAAATAAATCATTATATGTTCTTAAGATTCTGGGTACAAATGGTTCACAAGCTTGACTGCTGACTAAGAGGTTGGAGGTTTGAGTCCATTCAGAGGTGCCTTGAAAGAAGAATCTGTCTATCTACTTCCAAAATATTAGGTAGACTTTGAAAACCCTGTGGAGCACAGTTCTACTCTGACACACATGGGGTTGTCATGAGTTGGAATCAACTCAACGGCAACTAGCTCTCTAGCTTTAGACTCTAGCTTTTTTTTTAACAAGGTAAAATTCAATAAATTTCTCAATAAAATTCATTTTAACTTTTAACCAAATTAATATGCTAGTAATAGTATATAGGTTTTAAATTTATCTATGTCAATCTAGCTTCAGTTTTTTTTTTCTTTCCTTGTTCTAAATTAATAGGTGGAGTCAATTCTTTCTAAGGTTTTTTGATACTATATTCAGCTAAATTGATTAATTTACATAAATATGTCCTCCCTCTTTATCATATTAATTTGATAATTATTGCGATTATTTTAGTCTTCAATTTTGTAAAACATTTAAAAAGTAGGATACAGAGCAAATTAGAGAAAAGGTTCTGATGTCAGTTTACTAAAGAGAACTTTCAAGGCTACAGAATTGTTTGTTTTTTTTTAATGGGAGAAAGTGTCTGAGGAGTCACAAAATATTTTAGAAAAAATAATCAGGCCTCCAAAATGTTTATTGTTCTCGCTAACCTTAAAAATATTCAGAAAGTTGATAGAGGGAAGGATAAATGAGAAGAATAAAAGAAAGACCAAGAAGTAAAGAGGAGTGAAAAATGTGGGCTCTGGATCCTGAAGCCCCCGCTTACAAACTTGAATAAGTTTCCTGTTGTCTGTAAGCCTTGCCTAAATGTAAACCAGTTTTGAAGCAACTCTTACCCTGCAACAGACATAGAGAGAATATCTGGAAGTAGCATACAGCAAGAGAAAAACAGCAACTAAAATTGAGCTGTACTCAGCACTAAGCAAACTACACTTCTAACCAATCAATACAGCTAATACAAGTCCTGATGGATGCATTTCTGTCAAATCCTCCTAGAAAAATCTTAACAGCAGCACAGCTTCCTCCTACAGCTTTATTCTTCAGAGTCTGTTCCACTTCAAGCAATGTCTTCCATATTATCTTTCCTCTTCTGGGGTTAACAGCTTCGTTTCAGAATGCAAGTGTTTTTGCACTAATAAAACAGCTGACTTTAGCTTTGGCTCTGTGCAAACTTCATTGCAATTTTTAATTTAAAATTTCTTTCTAAAGGAAATTTGTTAAGCCATCTTATCTTCTTTAATTGTTATTAAATATGATATGCTATTTCTTATAACAAAGTGGGCTAATTAATTATTCATCTTCATATCCAACTCCATGCAGTCATGTAGCTATAGTAGAAAGTTAATTTTAGAACCGAAGAGACAAAGATTCAATTTTGGCACCACATCACTGTACTCATATAAATATGGAGACAGTAAACAATATTTTAGGGCTCTTCTGAAGGTTAAATGAAAGAGTATGTAAGATGCCTATGGTAGTTTTTGATATGTAGTTTGTACTCAATACATGTCACTGCCTATCTTCCTTCTTAAGGAATGGCAGGCCAAAAGTCTATAAAAAGAAAAAGAAGACAGCATTGCATCGTGGGTCCTGTGCACTTTTCAAACAACTTTTCTCCCTACAAGGAGTAATTCTTTACATGTAAACGTCAGTCTCTTGCTTCACACATTCTTTTATAAAGGTATGTATTTCAGGCTTCGAGTGGGCACCGGAGAAATTTTGTGGAAAATCTTGGGCTTGGTGATAGGAAAATGCACTTCTCCACTGAGGAAAATGAGAATGCATTAAATAGCACAACTGTCCTTTAAATTTCAGAGGTTATAAAGCTGAGGTTAGTAAACATGTGAATTACAACTCTCCCACCAGGAAGCCAGTTTTTTACAGCTTCCTTCATGTGCCTTAAAAACAAAAATTTTCAAACCTAGACATTTTCAAACCTAGACTCATCACCTTTTACATTAAATTCACCAGTCAGGCAATTTTTATAGTTGCATTAGTTTTAATGATCATAAATATGTAAAGCTTTTCAAGTACCCACATGTACATTTAATATGCTATTTCTTAAAGCAAAATGTATTAATCATGTAAAGAAGATTGTTATAAATAGCAAGTCACAAGCTAATGAAAAGATGTTAAGTTATACAAATAAAGTTTTTATATAGATTTAGCCAAATATTAAGGTAACATCCCTTTCATTACCCAGAATTCTGTTGGGAACATTATTAATTTAAAATGTTCTTGTTTGCTCAATGCAAGTCTTATTACATACATATTTCATTTCTGTAAAGTCTTCATGTAAGTCACATATTCTTCTAAGATTAGCATATTTTAGTACCGTATTATCTCTTATGCTAGTCATTACAATGACAAGGAAAATAGTGAATTCAAACCAAAACTAACCTATCAAAAATAATTGTTAAGGCTCTAGAAGCAAATGAAACTATCCTTTAGGTGTTATGACAATGATGAGGAAACTATTTTCTAGTTTTTAAAATTTCATCCTTGATCTAATAAAAGAGAATGTGATTTAAAATTAGTGATTATCAGTGTCTCCTCTGATAACAGGTGAGTGATAAAAGGCTTTATACCATAAACATGCATTTCAGACTTGCACTGTTTTACTTACATGGTATGTACGTGGGGACTCCCTGGGTGACGTAAGCAGTTAAGTGGTTGGCTACTAATTGAAAAGTGGGTGATTTGAATCCACCTAGAGGCTCCTCAAAAGGGCCTGGCAATTTACTTCTAAAAGGTCACAGCCATTGAAAACCCGATGGAGCAATTCTACACTGAAACGCATGGGGTCGCCATGAATCGAAATAGACTCAGTGGCAACTGGTAGTTTTTTACTCTTATGTATAGCCTGAGCATTTGTTTATGACTTTAATGGGCATTTAGATTTCTTTTCTATTTATATACTTACTCATTTTTTTATTATTATATAGGCAATTTTTTCCCCCAATTTCTAGTAGTCATTTCTAGGACATTGAGAGTAACACTTAGTCAATGGTGTCTAAATCCTGAGTTATAAGAAAGCCTTCCCCACAAGGAATTTGCTCATGATTCCTTCTAAGAATGTTCATATTTCATTTTTACTTTTAAAGCTTAGAGTCATTTGGTATTTATCTTGATCTTAGTGAGAGTTATGGCTTCAAATTTTTTCTTTTTCCATATTTTTACCCATTGTTCTATTCTCATTTGTTAAAAAGCCAATCTTTATCCCATTGATGTGAGAAGCTGCTTTTATCCTACAGTGCATTGTCATATCGTACAAAGTAAGTTCATGCCGGAGCTGCCAAATAATAGGAGTAAATTAGAAAAAAATGCTTTTAGTAAAGTGCAGTGCAGTACTTGGTACCTAGTAAACATTCCCTCAGTAGACATTAATATTTATCATAATTATTCCTCACGACTTTTCCCTTCCAAACCTCAGTGTATTACAGGTGGGAAATCAGTTTTACTTTTGTGCTTGCTTTCTAGCAGTCCTGACGCAGTTTCATTGCGTGGTTTTCTCTTCCTTCTTCTCTCCCATGCTCTCCCATGCTGCCCACATACATTGTGATACATATTTAAAAAAAAAAGACGCAGTTTTGAAAAGTGCTTATTTTTGTATACAGCAGGAAACTACTACTGTTTTCTTTTTAGGATATGTTTGGGGAAGAGCAGTGGGAGGGCAGTAGCATCTAATTGTTCTGAAATGTCTTGGTGTTTTGTGCTTTTAGTGGCAACCCTCATCACATTTATTTCTCTGTAAACAAAGCCATATAAGAGTAATTTAAAAGGGCCCTATGAAAATCTGTCACCTTTCTGAAGACTACTCTCTTCTTTCTTGCTTTAATTTTTTTTTTTTAAATTACATGGTCAACTCATTAAGAATCCTCAGTCTTTCTACTCAGGAAGAAGAGGAAAGTGGTGAGTTGGTCAGGAGTGGCTGAGGTCTCATGGGAAACAGCAGTAGCCTGGCTCATTAGTTCCAGAACACAGTTCACAGGTAAGTCTTCTCTAACTTCTAGAGAACTTCTTAGGGGAAAAAAAAAAATTATCCTAGTTTTTTACTCTTCAAAACATTTTCTCCTATTTAAAAGAGATATAAGTTATTACCTTGTTGTTGTTGTTAGGTGCCTTCGAGTCAGTTCTGACTCATAGCGATCCTACCTACAACAGAACTAAACACTGTCCGGTCCTGTGCCATCCTCACAATCATTGTTATGCTTGAGCCCGTTGTTGCAGCCAC
>NW_004444345.1:95000-131829 GCF_000243295.1 Trichechus manatus latirostris | reverse complement strand
GTTTGATTTCTTGACTGCTGCTTCCACGGGTGTTGATTGTGGATCCAAGTAAAATGAAATCCTTGACAACTTCAATCTTTATTTATCATGATGCTGCTTATTGGTACAGTTGTGAGGATTTTTTTTTTCTTTATGTTGAAGTGTAATTCATACTGAAGGCTGTGGTCTTCGATCTTCATCAGTAAGTGTTTCAAGTTCTCTTCATTTTCAGCAAGCAAGGTTGTGGCCATCTGCATAACGTAGGTTGTTAATGAGTTTTTCTCCAATCCTGATGCCGTGTTCCTCTTCATATAGTCCAGCTTCTCTGATCACCAACCTGAAATATAAAAAAAAAAAAGAAAAAAAATTCAGCATTTAAAAATATTCTAAGGCTGAATTCTATTACATTACTCCAAATTTGCTATTGATAGGGAATGATAAAGTGATTTATTGACAAAGCACCTGTAAATTAAAAAATATTGGAAAAAAATCAAAGATGAGTATGATTTATAGTAATGATCTTAAGAACCCACACCTAGTAAAAACCAGGCCTACAAACGCACATTATTATCTAATTTAGCATCACTGTCATTTTGTATTTCATACAGTGAGAGGATTTCAAAATGAAATAAAGGTCGGCACTAAATGTAACAGTGCTTTAGCATTGGATGTCCTTTTGAGACTACCTAAACAAATACACCCGAAACAAGATAGTCGTTATTGTATGGAGTGATTATCACTTCCCTTTGCATAGTCTACAATAAAAATCATGTAAGTAGTAGTAAATCCTACATGTTTGACTACACTAGCAATTAGCAAATAATTATGCCTTGGCATTTTGTCAAATTCACAAGCGCTCTATTGTTATGTATTTCAGATAGGATGCATAAATTATTGAAATATACTCTTACCATATCTTGCCTTTAGACAGGCCTTTGGATAGTAGCAATGGAAATATATATTTGGTGTATATATAAGATAAAGTTCCTTCTGTGCCTAATTAGGTTAACAAAGTTCAGCCAAGAAATTAGTATTGAACATTATCTGGACAATTTGGCTCTCAAAGACAAATTTAGAAGAGCAAGTCAAACAAATGGACCTAAATGGTCACCTGGCATAGACAGATAAAGATAAATCATATTTGGACTATGAACTGTGTTGATACAGTTTAATATACACTGGGATGATAGAAATTTGTTAACTAAAACCAACTAGAGTTGAAGGAAGAAATTATCACAAATTTAGTAACTTAAACATCTTGTTTTTTAGCAAGAGCATGAAACTTTGCTTGCTTTGCAACTTTCACCAGGAGGCAAATGAAAACAGAGTTAGGGTACAAAGTTAGAGATTATTTTGTAGAAATGTCTCAATTTAATGTTTTGAAGTTTATGAGCTTTAGAATGTTTAGTGTTCTACAATGGTCTCATTTAACAAATTACCAGTGGTAATAAGAGCACATTCACTAATTTATTGCAGACAAATATTCTGTGGCCTTACCTGTCTCAGTGGGGTATTTGTATAAAACATTCTCACTGAATAAACCTGTCACCGTTGAGTTGTTTCCCACTCTTTGCGACCCCATGTATTACAGAGTAAAACTCCTCCATAGGGTTTTCTTGGTTGTATGCGATCTTTATGGAAGCAGATCACCAGACCTTTCTTCCATGGTTCCCCCGGGAAGGTTTGAACCGCCAATCTTTAGATTAGTAACCTTTGGATTGTGCCCCTCAGGGAAGGTTTGAACCACCAATCTTTAGTAAACTTTAGATTGTGCCACTCAGGGACCTTTTCACTGAATACACACTGTGTTTTTCCGCAAGGCCTAAAATATACTGGTTTTCACATATCACTTGCGTACTTTTTCAACACTGCTGTAGAAAAAGCACACAATACACTTCATATGAGGATTTCTTCATAATTAGTTTAGACTTTACTTAGCAATGCTTGGATTGCTCTGAAATTTTCATAAAAAATGATGTTTTCAAGTCTCAACATTTAACAGCTGTGCTCCTATTAAACAATCTAAAGCAAGGTGGAGGGTGATAAGGAGATATAGAAAATTGTAAAAGAATTTTTTGAAATAAATCAGAATACTAATTAAATAATGCATTTCCGAGAACTGAACATGCCAAGAATGGGGATTTACAGCTTATCACTTTCAAAACTATAAGTAAAAAATGAAATCTTTATATTTCAAAGTAAAAATAATTTTTAAAGATATCTGATGATGCTTCTCTCCTAAGACATTACCTTGATGATGAGAAAATACTGGAAAAATACCATTCTTCTTTCTCATTAAAGGCAACTTTTACTCAACTGAATTGTATGTACCGTGAAAAAAGCAATGTTTTAAATACCAAATCAACTGTGTACAATTACAAATGTATTCTGAGTCTGCTGCTACATCTTTGGTAAAATTGTATTACAGAGATACTTATAAAAACTACATTTCAGAGAGCATACAGTTTATTAAAAACAACCATTAGTGATATTTAAACATCATCCTAGAAATTGCCTTGTAGAATGTAAGTGCTGCCTAATGTATGAAACCATTTTATTTCAGGATTTTAGTGTGTCATGTAGTGAGAAATAATTTCCTAAAGAACTGAGTTTATTAAAGTAGCCCCTTTCTTTACTTGCATGTAAAATACATTATTTGTCTTTTAGCTCAAATATAATTGTGATTATGCTATGTTTAAATGTAGTTGGGCTATAAACTATCATTGCATATGACAACTGTGCTCATGAAAATTTTTCTAGATTTTCACTTAATTTTGGCCTGTTAGAATAGGACTTGTCAGTAACTGTTTTGAAAGATACAAGAAATGGGAAAAAAAAGTCAATCTTGTTGGCAAATTGACCTTACAGTTTATATTTTTTTAATTCAATTTTCCTTTATTATTTGTACCATCGAAAAGCACATTGCGATAATTTGATGGCTTATAATTCTCTATGAAAATAGTTCGATAAATGAAAATATTTGGTCTATCTTAGGTAGTACTGGGTTGTTCCATAGTATATAAATCTATTTTTTCCAAACTCTTCTGTGTAATTTCTCTTTTCCAGCCCTTCAAGGACAATTGCAGGTGTGCCAAAATGTACTGAGCCACAGCACATCCTTGATGGATTTCACAGTTCCATCCTTCCCCAAACAAGTGTAATTCAGACTCAATTTCTTGACATGAAGCAACACTACAACATGCTTTGAGTAATTTTTAGGTGTTCTGTCAATTATAGAGTTTAGGGTCACTGATTATATAGGTAGATGTTAGTAATTACAAAACCTTCCAACAGTAATTAAAAAATCTATTATAATTAATGACAAAATGTTAAAAGGAGTCAGTTATCTCAGCAATTGCAGTATTTTACATAAATTAGCACACTATACTTTCCATTACTAGTTGAAAAGGATTAAAAATCATCCTGTAGAAAGGTACTACAGTGGTATTTACAAATGAAAAGTGGAATGGAGAAATGAACCAATTATTTGAATAACTTAGTGCCCTTGTTCTTAAACCCTGCTTGAAATATTTAGATATTTAAGTTACTTTAAAAATTACATACACATTTATATAACTCTAAGTTTCATTTTCTGAATATAAATACAAATCTCTGCTTGTTTGTTTATATCATTTAATTCAATATATGTTTTCTTAATTATGAGGCCCATGCTTGCATTTTTCTTTTAGTCACTTTTACTTTTTTCAGTTAGCCTCCAGAGTCACACAGCTTTTATTTAATGAGAATAGAGTCCTTTAAAAACTTGTAGTTAAAAAAATAAAGATCATTGAACAATAACAAAACAGAACTAATGCTTGTATAAGCACATATCGTATGAGACTGGCAGAGAAACATTGACGCAGAATATTTCATAACTTTCTCTAACTTAAAATTTGGGTGTCTTGCTAACCAAAGAAGACAGTTGATTTCTTACTTTGCTGATGTCAACCATCAGTCTTCCAGCTAACTTACAAGCTTTAAATATAAACTATAACTTTTTAACAATCATGCAAGTGTGTGACATTTCTTGGAGAAGACAGTCATTAATCTAATAATTTAATTTCTATTTCAGGATGAATAGTCAAAGATTAACCAGAAAATGTATGCACATCCAGCTAGCAAGGTTCTATCCTTCTTTTTCCATTTTTTTAAGATTAGCAAGTATTATAAAGAAAAAATAATAATAACATTTTCTGAAATGATAAAATAATATAAAATAGCAAATGAATCTTAACGTTCACAATGGTTTGAGAAGTGTTCTTCTATCAATAAAAGTAAAGTACAGAATAAAGGAAATTATCTAATTTCATAACGTGAAAAACTTCAGTGGAAAACCTGTGCAGGAATACTTTTGGTACAAACTATCAAGGTAGGTTTTCTACTTCCAACATGTTTGCTGTTTTTTATAATTTCTCAGTTAAACAGTTCACTCGTGGTGTAGTCTTTGTGATGAAAATATAAATGGCCTTGTCTACCATATCCATAATATGTGGACTTTTAATTAAATGACTTAATGTCTTTAATATTTTTGGATATCATCATGAAGAAAATATTCAAAATAAACATGAGCATAGGGGAAGCACGACGAACTTCTGTTAGGTGGATAGCAACAAAGATAGTCTACGTGAAAGTCACAAACCAGATAACTTTCTTTTCTCTCAAATCTGGGCTGTTCTTATTCTTTTCACACAACTTTTTTCATTGACATAAAATGCGCTGCTTAAATACAGCATCGGGAAATTATTTCTGAAATGAAACAACGTGATCTTCATTCAAACACAGCAACAAAATACTATTGATATACTGTAACTGCCTCTTGTGAAGAAAGGTCAGATGGAGAAATTCTTAGAAAAGGAGAAAACTTTTGCAAAAGAAAAAAAATGCTGGCAATATTTCATTAGGTGTTTCATCTAAAAATTAGCAGTTTGCCAGAACAAATTGATACACAGAGGATTTATAACTATGATGAAATTTAGTTTTGTTGCCACAGTTATTTGTTAAAATTATGTCAGAGCTAGGGTGTTTAGATTTATATGAGAATCTTTTTCAATATTTTGAAAATTAAAAATCAAAAACAAAGTCAAATACTATACATTATTGCTCATAAGGGAACAGAATTATCTTGGCCATCGTAATACTGAGGTTTTATTTTAAGAAACTTTCTTTCACTAAATATTTTAAATTGCCATTTTAGCCGCTTATAGTCTTTACAAATGGGAAGTAGTAACCTTGTTTATTGATTCTTCCATGATTAATTTTTGTCCTGTACCATAAGAAAAAAAAAGAATCTCAAAAAATAAAAAGCAACAAAAACAAACAAGCATTATAAGCAACACTTTAGGCAGTCCCTTTTAAAGGAAGGCTTACCAAGATATAAAACACCTAGAGCTGAGCAACGCCAGGTTGGAATTCTTTAACACTGAGTAAGCTGGATCCAATCTGTCTCATTGTGTCATGTAACTAAAGGAGTTAAAACTGTTTTCAAAGTGACTATAGTTTTCAGTGCCATTCAGAAATTTTACCTAACATATCTAAGGTAAAGTTTTATTAGCTTACTTTTCTCACATATCCTTATGGAAGTTATTAACAAAAGATCTATAAAGTTATTTCCTCAGAGTTTAAACAGGCAAATCTAGAGACAGAAAATATAGTTAGAACAGTGATTTCCAACTATAGAGCATATTAAATTTAACCAAGGAACTTAGAAAAATCCCGATGCCCATGTTGCACCCAATACCAATTAAATCAGAATGTCTGTGAGTGGGAGTGAGGCATTGGTATTTTCTTAAAAGTCCCCAAACCCAAACCCAAATCAAATCAAGTTGATTCCAATTATGGCTATCCCATGTGTTACAGAGTAGAACTGTTCCACAGAGTTTCCTTGGCTGTAATTTTTACTGAAGCAGTTCGCCAGGACTTTCTTCTGCAGTGCTGCTGGATGGGTTCAAACCACCGACCATTAAGTTAGTAGTCCAGTGCAAACCATTTGTGCCACTCAGGAACCTTTTAAAGTTCCCCAGTGAATTAAATATGGATTAAAGTATGGCAGTCACTGAGTTAAAAGGCACCTAGCCTGGCATCAAGAAAAATAATCTAATTTCTGAACTTGTAATGATGAAGTAACCTGTATTTGGATGTATTCCCCAACCATTTTATTGCGGTATTAATGTATGAGCTGAAATAATTAATGAACAAGGATGCTACTAGAGGCTTTGATGTAATAAATGTGATGGATTGGAAATTCACTCCAACTTTGAATTCTTGGTAACCCATTGTATTTTGCCGTTTTCAGGCTTATAAACGGTGCCTGAATGGAGTAGCCAGGCAATACTGGATATGCAAAACTCCATTCATGCCCTTCTTCAATCATCTCCTCTAATAAGTAAAATCACTGAATTAATAGCATGTTCAACTGGCTCATTCTGTTGTGATTTTGCCTAGTTGTTACATACAATCTCTCCTTAAGAATGTAGTGAATGTAATATTAGGTTTGATAAATTATAAAGCATTTTGAAAAATTTAAAAATAATCAACCTGCTTAACTCAAAATATTTTAAGAAAAAAGACTATATAAAGGCTTAGTTTTCAAAACTTCTGCACTTCAAAAGTGTTACCCATAAAAGGAGAATAAAAATGATCAAGTTATTAGAATATCAGAAAATGTATTAATAAAAGGTATAGTCCAAAATCAAGATTAAAACTTAAGTTTGTATGCTTTCTCTGGGAAACTAGAGGCTAATTGTCTGATGCATCCTAAATCTCCAAACCTAAGATTTATTTCTCAGTATATTGAAGTCTATTTATGAACCTTATATGAACATCACTGTACTGTGTTGCAGATTTTTTATTTATTTGTTGCATTATTGTTTTCATACGCATAGGTGAACAGCTAATTCTAAAATCTCTGGGGACCTCACAGTTGTTGGGTGGTAGGGCAAGGGAGTGCTGTGCTGCTCCAAATGTCATTCGGACCCACTTGTTTCCATCAATGGCTTCTCCATCTATCAGGGGCCTTCCGTTGGCCACTGGCTTCTCTGCTTCCAGCTGTCAGATAAGAAGAGAGAAGGTGTGTGAGAGAATGGGCGAGAAGTCTTACATGCCATTCCTAAAAGTGTCATGGACTCTTCTGCCTGTTTTCTATTGGTCAAAACCCACTTATATGACCTCACATGGCAAAGAGACCAGAAAATTAGTCGAGTTGTTTAAAGGAAGAGAAACGTGGATTTCTGTCCTCAGGTAATCAAATATCCTTTTGCTCCATTTATTCCCATCCATGGAACACTCCCAGCCCTTGTCCAATGGAGATAACACAAAATAACACCCAGTTAATGCGTCTAAGTCCAAGATCTCCAGACAATATAGGATATTGCCCATTTTTCTGCTGGCTCTTGGCTTTTCCTTGAGATGTTCTTCCTTGTGTTTTTAACTCCTTGTCCACATCTTCAGTGCAGATTTAGAGCCTGTATAACTTTTTCAGCTTGCTTCCTATAGAAGCAAGTTTAGAGACCCAAAGATTGTGTTACAGATTGAACAATCAAAGACTTTAGCTTTCTCTGGTAATAAAATTCCCTAAGAGTATAAGTGGAGCCCTGGTTGCACAGTGGTTAAAGCTCTTCAGTGCCTAGGTAAGTCACTTGTCTAACCTTAAAAGACTGAAATTTCTAAACTCTCTCTATTCCCTTTCATTTCTGTTGCCAGTTGGCCTGTTCTTTCCTACAATTATCTCTTCTGGGTAATACGCTTCCAAGAATAGTCAATAACCATATCCAACAGACACTAATAACATTATTTTTTTTTTAACCAGTTTCTTTTCCTAAAGGTAGAGCCCAGTAGTCACATGGTCTCCCTTCTACTGTTTTATCAATTGTTTGACACTGAGTAATACAGATATAAGGAGCCCTGGTGGCACAATGGTTAAGCACAATGGCTGCTAATTGAAAGATAAGCGGTTTGAACCCATCTAGGAGCTACATGGAAGAAAGAACTGGTGATCTTCTTCCATAAAGATTGCAGCCTAGGAAACCTAATGGGGCAGTTCTATTCTGTCACATGGGGTTGCTCTGAATCAAAAATTGAGTCGATGGACAGAGCTGGAGAAGGATGTAGAGCATAATTCTAACCCATAATAAAAAAGACCAGATTTACTGGCCTAAAGGAGACTGGAGAAACCCCGAGAGTATGGCCCCAGACACCCTTTTAGCTCAGTGGTGAAGTTACCTCCGAGGTTCACTGTTCAGCCTGGGAGTGGACAGCCCCGTAAAACCAAATGAGACTAACGAGGTACAGGAATCCAGTGACAAGGGCCAGAAAGCAGAAGGGCACAAGGAAGCTGGTGATAGGGAACCCAAGGTTGAGTAAGGATATTGTTGATGTGTTGTGAGATTGTTAACCATTGTCATAGGGCAACATTTGTAGTAACTGTTAAATGAGAAACTATTTGTTCTGTAAGCCTTCACCTGAAGTACAATAAAAAAAAAAAAGGGGAAAAAAAATAAAGCTGAGGCCGGAAAAAAAAAAATTGAGTCGATGGCACCTAACAACAACAATATGAACAATATGAGTATATAACTCCCTCTCCTATTACATCTGTTCCCTCACCACTCACTTTCAACTTGCTACGCTAATAATCATATATTCTAAGTTTCAGTTGCAAAAGCAGCCTACTTCTAACTATTATCTGCATTAGATAGATTGTCATGCTACCTATTCAAACAATCAACCTCTGATTCTCAGGAGCTTCTTTATTTCTTACATCTCCACCTAATGAACAGTGGTGATAGAAGTGGAGATGTGGAGGGTCAATCCTCTGCTCCTTGTGATCAGTTAGGCATTTGGGCCTCTTCCATATTTTAGCTGTTATCAAAAAGGCCTCAGAATCTTCCATGGGACGCTTTGCCTCCAGCTGGCTTACTAGGAAAGAGAGAGGACTGGAAGATGTGAACATTCACTTCTAGAACTCAGTCACATGGCTTCACCTAACTTCAAAGAGGTTTCAAAATGATTGGTGTTCATAGAAGAAAAGGAACACAAATATTGCTGAACTCTAGTATTGTCTCTTTCAGTAATCATCTATTTCAAATAGTTGTTTCACCTAAAGTATAATCATATACAAATAGGCCCACTTTCTTTAATTTACTCATGAAAGAAATCATATATAAAATATATCTTTATGTGTATTAAAGTGAACTAGATTTTCCAGATAAAATACAGAATAAGATGCTCAGTTAAATTTGAATTTTAGATAAACAATAAATAATTTTTAGTATAAGTGTGTCTCTAAAATTGAATGCCGCATACTTACGTGAAAAAATTTAATCAGTGCTTATCTGAAATTCAAATTTTACTAGGCTTCTTATGTTTTTATTTGCTAAATCTGGCAACCCTAGACTGAACATTTTAGGTCTTATTATTCTTATAAGATGTGTCCAATGATATTAATATGAGTTATGGAGAGTGGAAAAACCATATGTTTTCTATCAATTACCTTTAAATAAACATTGCTTCAAGCCAAAATGTGAAGTCTTGACTACTGCTTGCTATTAAAATCTAATGTATGTGTGCCTAGAAGCTTTATTTATAACTAGTATTTAGTGTTATATGAGATTTGATGTTTTAATTAAATTTCAGTAGAAACACCTTAAAATAATATTGTGCTACTTTGATTTCATTTCAATATATGTGTTCTGCATTGTTAGGGGGAAAACTTGCAGAGAACTGCAAATGATCAAGCTTAACATAAATTAAGAAACATCGGCACCTTCACTGATCTTCAAACCAAGAGCAGCCCATAAAGTGGTGCTGCTAAGATTGGATTGCTCCCGCATGCTCCCTCTGTGATTTTTATATTTTAATAAGACCGTTCATTATCATTAGCTTCTTGTGTTGGAGCCATTAGATATTTATGTGAAACAGCATATCGTTATCTCAGTTGCATTCTGAACCATTTGGGATGCTTTTAAGTTAGGGTGATTTTTTTCCCTGTCTTAATTTTGCACACACTAGTGCCTATGTGCCTGTTCAGCTTATTTCTGTCTTCAGGTTCTTTGATCCCATTTTTCAACTTTATTGTGTTAAAGTGGCTGATGAACAGTGTAGCTGACTGCTAGATAGGAGTAGCCTCAAAGACAGTTAATTCAAAAATTTACTGTCTTGAGAAGCAGGCAGGCGTTGATATCCTGAGCCCTTTATTTATTTATTTTTAACTCTCTTGCTTTCCTTAACAGTCTAAAATTCCAGAAGGGAACATTCGTTCACGTTTCCATATTTCTTCAAATTCAACCTTAGGGATCTAATCGTGGAAACCATAGTTTAGACAGTGCATGACCATAAGAAAGGAGATTAAGAGGAATGCTTACAGCTTAGAGAGCCAAAAGGGAGTGCAACGTGAGCTCTAACATTATTAGTGATCAAACCAAAGGTGGATCTAGTACAATCAAGCGATTTTCAGTGTAGCAATTTGAACCTATGGAAAGCTCTAGATCATATAGATTCTTAATTTGTTGTTTCCCTATGGTAAAGTATGCGTGAGGTTTAAATTGAGTTTTAACAAATCTATAGTTATTCTTGAGACTGGTGCTGCAGGAATGGGCAGTGTAGAGGTATAGCAACCAATAAAAAGGAAATTCTTTTTTCTCTCTTCTCTATTATTTTTTACCCACAAAGACTCATTATCTGAATTTCTTATTACTTTTTATATTCTGTCCCATTTAGTCTGGTCAGCAAAAACAAAACAATACAAAAACCAATTCTTGTTGAGTGGATTCTGACTCATGACAACCCCGTGTGTGCCAGAGTAGAACTGTTCTTGGTAGAGTTCTCAATGACTGATTATTCAGGAGTAGATCGGTAGGCCTTTCTTTTAAGGCACCTCTGGGTGAACTTGAACCTACAAACTTTTGGTTAACAACTGAGTGTGCTAACCGTTTGTACCACCAAGGGCGTCTAGTCTGGTCAGCACCCCCATGGAATTCCAGCAATTTTTCGGACTCAATACATGTTAACTTAATCCATAATCCTTCTTTATGTTTATTGTGAATGATAGCCTAGAATTGTTTATTCAGTGTGAAAACATTTAGTGAGCATGTACTATCTCTAAGCATTAAGTACTTAGAATTCAATTGTAAGAAATAGAATCTGTCTCTGCCCCAAAGAGGTCATAAACAAGTACGTATATAAGTGTGTATATAATCATTCCTTTTCTTTATCACTTGATAGTGACAATAATTTTAGGATGTTGATCTTATGGACCAGTAAAATTCCTATCCTTCTCAAATTTACATATTGATATGAAATTATTAAGTTTTGTTTTTTCCAAACATACAACCAGAGAAAGCAAAATTAGTTTTTAAGATGAATATTATTTTATAATATTTTATAGTAGAGGATATTTTGAAACCAAAAGTGAAGGAAATAGTTCCAAATAGAACCTCTTAAAAGAAATAAATGTTAGTTTTTTGTTTTTTAAAGGTAACTATATTGCTGTCAGAGGAGCCCTGGTAGTACAATGATTAATATGTTTGGCTGCTAACCGAAAGGTCGGCGGTTCAAACCCACCAGTGGCTCCGTGGGAGAAAGATGTGGCAGTCTGCTTCTGTCAAAATTTACATCCTTGGAAATCCTATGGGGTAATTCTACTCTGTCCTATAGTGCTGCTCTGAGTCAGAATCAACTCGATGGCAGTGGGTTTGTTTTTTTATATTGCTGTCATGTGTTTTATTGTGGACAGAGAAAACTTTGTCCTTGCAGGCTTTTTTGGAAGCTACTGAAGAATGCAATAGTCTAATCTTTTACCTCTGAAAGAGTGTTTGGAGTTAAGTTGTAAGTGCCAATTTAAAATGGGATAAATACTTCAAAGAGAAACAAAACCAGGAGATAGTTGGTTTAAATATGGAATCCAAAGATTGGATTCTAGGGGGAAAAGCCAGAATAATGAGAGTTATGTCAAACGGGTGGGATGTGGGGCAAGAGGCAATGTTGTCACCTATCAGAAGAGAGAGGAAATGGACTAGAGTACTCCCTTGTTGGAGCAGAACATTCATGAGTAGATACAAAAGAACTAAATAATGTGTAAAATATTTTACATTCTGTTCATTTTATTCAATGAATATTTATTGAGTCTTTCTTAAATGTTTGGCACTGTTTTGGTCTGGGCCTGGGCCTAAGTTTTCTTGCAAACTGAATCAGCTCTTTCGGAAATAACCATGCTTCTTTACCTTGGCAAGGGTGATAGTGATAAAGAGAAAGGGAATGATAAATCTGTAAAACCCTGGTTTTTATGTGTAGGAAAAAAAAAAAGTGCTACAGAGAAAAGGATCACTATCATAAAGTGGACGGAGATGAAAGGTGGCAAAATGATTTAAGTAAAAATTAATGGCAAAGGCTTTGAAGGCAATTTAAAATTTTGGTTAACACAACTGTTCAAAGTTTGAGAAATGAGAGGGGACTGGAGACTCAAATATACTGATGACTATATGTCTGACACTATAGTAGGTAATTCATATGCATGAAACTATTTCATTGTCTTTGAGGTAAATATAATTATCCCTACAGTATAGTGACTAAGAAAAAAAAAAAAAAGGTATAGATCCTTGAAATAACTTGCTTTAGGTGACACGACTAATAAGTAGATACAGGCAGGATTTGAACCCTGGGCAATCAAATGACTTCTAAACCAACATCCTCTACATCACATTTTGATATCAATATAAAATATAGTCACACATCTGTGGGTCACAGTAATTAGTTGGCACCAAATATAAGGTTTTCAAAGCTGTTGAAAGTATTTTAAAGTAAATCTTGTACCTGTGACTCTCCGTATATTCTTTGTTATCCTGATTTTGTAAGTCTTGAATCACTTGAAAGCCATTTATGCAAAATATAGGAAGCTATTGCTCTAATATTAACTAAGGCTTTTGTTCCAATCATCTTTGATAAGGATTAAATCATCTTGCATTTTATAAATCAGGAGAAATTAGATTAACAAGGAATTCTGAAGAGTTCCAATCTACTTAAAAATTTCTGAAAGACTACTACAGGAGGAGTAAAATATAGCTAGAGTGATGAAGATTAACACTCAGAGACAATGCTCTCGCAGGCAAGTTGTTAAAACATTGAAGTGAAGTTTCAGGATGAATGGGAGCCTCTCATTCTGGAGGCCTTTTAACACATATCAACATGTGAAGGATGATTTTTGACGTTGTGCTTCACTGAATTATCTTTAACTTTGCCTTGTACTTGTAAGTCTATATTTAATTTACTATCAGAGATTTTTGATTTCATGCTCTTAATGTTCCTATCCTCATTGCCATCACACTAAGTCTCATAACTGATTAGCTGGCTAATTTTCCCTCTTGTCTCTCTGACTCTAGTCTCTCCATCTTCAGCTTTTCTTCCATTCTTTCCACATAGCATCATCATAAAATGATTTCTCTGAACTCATTGATTTTATCAAGTCACTCGACTGCTCTAAAACCAGTGGATTCTCACTGCCTACAGCTCCATTTGTGCAAGGCATTCAGTGGAAACAAAGAAAAAAAGATGAAGTTCAGTAGTCAGAAAACTGGGAGAACACTGGATTAAATGACACTGAAGAGATATTTTTACTCTTTGAATTCTCAGAGCCATTAATAAGACAAAATATATAGAGTTATCCCATTTTATTTGGCCCAGGTAAATTTTATACAGAAAGTATCTACCATATTTCTAAGGAGTAATGGTGTTTCATGGAGCACCTTAGAAATTGCTGGTTTGCAAGATTTTATAATCTAGAATTTAAAGTCTTAGCTTTTCAGTTGTGTTTGACTCCTTTAATCCAGTCAATCTGCTTAATGCCTTGTCGTCTGAATACACTTTGTGACATCCCACATCCTTATCTTACATATACAATTTTGACTGGCTGGAATGTAATCAGTTCTAACCGGTTATTGTCGAGTTGATTCCAACTCACGGTGACAACATGTGTATCAGAGTAGATCTGTGTTCCGTAGGATTTTCAATGGTTAAATTTTCAGAAGTAAATCACCAGGACTTTCTTCTGAGGAGTCTCAGGGTGTACTGGAACCTCCAACTTTTCTGTCAGCAGCAGATTTCTTTATCCTTTTATACTACCCTGGGACTTCCTGAACCAATAAGCAACATCATGATAAATGGAGAAAAGATTGAAGTTGTCAACGATTTCATTTTACTTGGATCCACAATCAACACCCAAGGAAGCAGCAGTCAAGAAATCAAATGATGCATTGCATTGGGCAAATCTACTGCAAAAGACCCTTGTTAAAAAGCAAAGATGTCACCTGGAAGACTAAGGTGTTCCTGACCCAAGCTATGGTGTTTTCAATTGCCTTATATGCATACGGAATCTGGACAATGAATAAGGAAGACCAAGGAAGAACTGATGTCTTTGAATTATGGTGTTGGCGAAGAGTATTGAATATACCATGGACTGCCAAAGTAATGAGAAAATCTTTCGTGAAAGAAATACAGCCAGAATGCTCCTTTGGACGTGTATCAGAAGAGATCAGTCCATAGAGAAGAACATCATGTTTGTAAAGGAGAGGATCAGCAAAAAAGAGGAAGACCCTCAACGAGATGGATTGAAACAGTGGCTGCAACAATGGGCCTAAGCATAACAACAATTGTGAGGATGGCACAGGACTGGACAGTATTTTGTTCTGTTGTACATAGGGTGGCTATGAGTTGAAATGAACTCAACGGCACCTAACAACAACAACAGGGACTTCCTTATCAGTTCTACCTATGTTTACATGTTTACCTTTAATACAATCTTCTTTATATAATCTTTCCTAACTGATTCAGTCATATCATTTCA
Organism: Trichechus manatus latirostris; assembly: GCF_000243295.1. Lineage (NCBI taxonomy): Eukaryota > Metazoa > Chordata > Mammalia > Sirenia > Trichechidae > Trichechus > Trichechus manatus. Next base: position 117,023 of record NW_004444345.1, on the reverse strand, counting down.
CTTCCTAAACACTTAGTAATTATATCATTTGACACATTTACAGCCTTGTAGTTATTTTCTTAGGCACACACTTCTGAGGTTATAGATTAATAACTTTGAATTTAGTAACTGTTTATAATATATTGTGCATTTCCCATAATATAGCATCTATATTAGCCCTTCAGTAACTGAAGAAAGTTAAGTGTAGTATATGAATTTCTATCTGGACCAAATCTTCTATAATTATTATTAGTATCAGATTAATGCTAAGGTATATGATATATCATTTTAATTAAAACTGTTAAAAAAAAGTATTTTAGTTATACGAACCAATGTCATAGAGCAAATACTTAAAAACACTTGAATAAAGTTTTTGCAATGAAGACTAAATCAAACTATATTCTAACATTTTTATGGTGATAGTTGAGATAATTTACACACACCCCTTTTATGAGTCATGGGATATACATTTGCCCACCTACACTTTCCACCTCTCAGGCTTCTTGAGAAGTTGCTTTCTGACTTTTAGTGTGTTCTCCCACCTGGTGGGGGCCTGTATAACTGCTTGAATCTGAAGAATCAGGCCTCATTCTACGAATTTAAGCACCAGAGTCCACTTGGAAGATACATACCCCACTAATTGTATCAAAATTCATACTACCTGAAAAAAATTGTTTTCATTGATATCAGAATGGCTTCCATTACTGAAAACTCACAGTTTCAACAAAATCATTCAAAGCAGAAAATAATTCATTTGGAAAGCGATACTCATTAGACATAAGTAAGTTGTCCAGAATTTGCCTACTGTGCTAGCCATAAAAATTTTCTTTTTTTTATCTGTTCTTTGAGGAAAACTCTATAGACAAAGGAAATGTATACCAATCCTAGGAAAATAATTGTTTTATAAAGATCCAACCCCACCCACAGTCGTCAAGTCGATTCAACTCACTGCAACATTTTAGGACGGAGTAGAACCGCCACGTAGGGTTTCCAAGGCTGTAAATCTTTGCCAAAGCAGACTGCCACATCTTTCTCCACCAGAGTGGCTGATGGGTTAGAACCGTCAACCTTTCAATTAACAGCCCAGAACTTTAACTACTGTGCCACCAGGGCTCCTCTTTATAAAGCAGAATATGCATAATCGCACTGAAGACTGAGAAATATAATAAATGAAGACTTCAAAACTAAATAAAAAATTTTTGTAAACCTTATATCTACATGTCTTAAAAAATTTGTTATAAAAGTTTGTCTCCCAGTTGTCTTTGTAGTTTTCTTTGTAGCTTACTATCCAAAACAAATTTTACTCATGCAACAGATAATTTGGAACAATTCTTTATAAATAACACTTAAAGTATTAACAACATACCTAGAGCAAAATATTAGGATTTTGTTACAGTTATAATAAAGATATACACATTTTCTTAATTGGGACTCACTGAGATTTACAGTGTCTAAGATAGTCTTCATCACTGATGGAGGACAGTGGATTTACAGAATATCTGGGAAGCAGATGCAGGTGATATGCACTGGCACTTATCCTCATTGTCAAATTTTAAGGAATTGTATGCTGACATGTTTGATTTGCTGATGCCTTGCCTCCATCAAAGTGAGCAGAAATGAAGTTTAAAACTTCAAAGTAATATCTGAATCTTTGTGTCTGTTTCTTTGTTGTCATGTTCAGTTTTGCTTAATCCTGCAAAATTCTTGGTATCCATTTTGCTTTTCCATTTCATCTAGACATAATTAGTTTTCCACATCCATTTTGGCACATAATTTATTGACCACATATTCTAAAGCTGTCAAACCAATCTCCCATAAGCCAGTGAGTACTGTATCTCTAAAACATTTTGCCTATGTGTCATTTATCCGGGATGTTTTCTATTTCTTATTTAACCTATGGAAGTAGCTAGTCATACACAAGCAGTCTTATTTCGAGGATCTTTGTCCTTTCAAATAGCATCTCCACACCACCTTTCCAAACTGTTCACACTCAGTAAAGGTCTATTTTCATAATGCAGCTGTATCCTGTAAGAGGCTTTTTAAAAATACTGGCATACTCATCAGTGCAGGAGCTAGGATTTGCTTTTTTGGATAATGTGAAAATCTCTCATAGATACTTCTGATAACAGAAATACAGGAAATAGATTTGGTTTGAGGTGCAGAAATTATGTCAAGGGCAGGACTCTGCTACTTACCTGATGTCTCAGAACCTCAGTTTTCTCATCTGTAATATGAGAATATTAATACCTGCATTTTGTGGCTAAGTAGAGTATTAAATGAGATAATGCAAATAAACCTTTTAGCACAGGATCAGGCACAAAGTAAATGCTTAAAAAATTGTGTTTGTTATAGCTATTACTCCTAATAGCATAAACTTAAATTATGTTTTAGATTATAAGCTTAAGAGATAAGGAACTGTTTTGCCATAAGTTTAAATACAGAATTTCTATAAAATAGGCATTTAATTATTATAAACTTCCTTTCTTTTTTGGTGATGAATAATTAATTTAAAAATATTTTATTGAAACTTTATGGTGCTCCAGGCACCATACTAAGTACAAGGATAAAATCATGGGGGAACACCCCACTCTGATGAAAATTACAGTGAAAGGGACAGACATTAATAGTACACAAACAACTATCATATATAATCATTATAACCACTATTGGTGAAATAATGACTACAGGGTCACTTTAAGTCAGAAATAACTAGATGGCAGCAGTTTTTTTTGTTTGTTTGTTTATTTAATATGTGAAGAGCTATGCTAAGCATTTTGCACTTATTATTATTTATTATAATATGGTCAAATTTAAGCAAAGGAAATTTACCTGGTAATATTTAAGATTGTCAAGCTTGAAGAAAATGATTTTTGCTTTAAATAACTCTGCAACAAGGCTACGCACTGCAATAATATCTCTCCATCTTGACAATCTCTAAAAATTATTGTCTACACATGATATAGTATATTAGTGATACATGTTAAGTGCCTAGATTTTCTTTATCACCTTGTGTCTATGTATGTTGTATTATAAGTGCGTAGGGCCACGTGTCAACCCTTATCGTTCACTTATCACCCATTCAAACCAGATAACTTTCCCTGGGTAGCTTTTGTGGGAAATTGCAGTAAAAATAAAACCTTACAGCATTGGCTTGGTCTTAAACTATTGTTACCACTGAGCTTTCAACCCAGATTGTTTCTCATCTAGGGTTTAAAACAGAGCCCTTTCTGAGTACCCTGAGAAAAAGGGCTTCTCATTTCCAAACACAGTAGATAGAAAATTCCTGAGAATGTAAGGATGTTAGTAATTTACAAAGTTAAGTTGGGTTGTGAGAAACAATAGAATATTTGAGAAAATATATAAAAAGACAATGAAAAAGTCAGACTAAATCTACAATCACATATACATTTCATAGGCTAAACCTGCAACTGATCTAAGAAGAAATCAGAATTTTTTCCCAAAATTTCTCAGGAAATGATGGCATATAGGCTAAATTTTTAACTTAGAGAGGTTTCTGTATCAGCTGAGCTTACCATATATCAGCTGAGTGCTTAGACATTTGCGCCACCCAGGAACTCCTAGATAGATAGATAGGTAGATAGACAGATAGATAGATAAATGGTGTTGTTGTTATTAGCTACTATAGAGTTGGTCTACAACTCATGGCGACCCCCATGCAAAACTAAACAGAACATTGGCCAGTCTTGCACCATCCCTATGAACAGTTGCAGATCAGATCATTGTGAACCACAGGGCTTTCGTTGCTTGATTTTCGTACATAGCTGGCCAGGCCTTTCTTTCTAGTCCATTTTAGTCTGGAAGCTCCACTGAAACCTGTTCAGCTTCATAGCAACAATCAACCCTCCACAGACAGATGGGTGGTATCTTTGTTTGGGGTGTATTGGCCAGGAACTGAACCCAAGTCTCAGGCATGGAAGGTGAGAATTCTACCACTGAACCACCACTGCCCTCTAGAAAGATAGATAAATGGATGAAAACATATAATGATGTCATATTGATATTTCCAATTCAGTTCTAATACCACAGGATCCTTTCTCATCTTCCAGTTTGCATGCCTGCATCTCCCTTCTCCCAAAGTGAAATCTCTGGTTCCCTATAACATCAATATATTTATATCTATTTACTATTACATACAAAATTATGACACCCATTTCACCACTAACAACAATAAAAACTAACATAAATAAGCTTGTTTTGTTATAGTTCTTTTTCTATCTGTCATTCTATCCGACTATTAAATATGTATTATAGAATACTGTGTCCAAAACTCACTTAAATTAATTTTCATTGAATGATTATGTTAGCATTGATAGTTTGTTTCTGTTTGTGTTGAATTTGCTTCTCCATTTTTTGGCTTTTTCATATTTTTTATTTAATTCATTTATTAATTAATGATATGCTTTAAAACACCAAGTTATATTAAAAGATATACTCAGAAAAGCCTTATTCTTATTCTTATCCTCTTCACCTCATTTCCACCAACTACTTAAAGTGACTATTTTAATGTTTCTGGTTTATATCCCTTTTTTCCTAAACAAAATAAGCGAAAAAAAAAAAATGCATATGTCTTTTCCTCTTTATTTTTTTTACAATAAAGTACATTTTTTTTTTTTTTTTACTTAAGTTTAGTGACAAAGCAACAAATCCTTAATGCTGAAATCAGAATCACCTAAGAGATTAAAAAATAGAGATCCAGAGCAGTTAAAATAGAAGAAAGACTTTCTAGAAGAAAACATTTTGGACTTGAGAAAATTTAAGCGCTTCTTTCATGGGGAATAAACATAATTAACAGTAAAAAAAGCAAAGAACAAAGCAGTCTGACTCTTGCTAACACTTTCAGCATGTTTTTGCAGTCAATCCTTGCATCCCCCATCTCTCTCTCTCTCTTTCTCCCAATCTCTCTCTTCTTTTCACTCTTGATTCTCTTCTCCTTTCAGACTGCTTAATGGCTGATGCTTACTACAGTGAGCTTAATCAATTCAGTCATTTGTTTTTGTTAAAACATCACCTTCCTCTTCTATTCAGAAATTATATGCACTCATCACTGTGTCACTTGTTCCTTTCAGAATTTACATATTACCTTTATGTTTCCAAGGAGCTTTACAATCACTTTTAATAGATTTACCGCCTAGTTCTCAGCAATATTGACCTCATTTTACAGATGGGGTAGCAGTCATCGAACTAGTAAGTGACTCACCCATTCTTGGATTGTGTGCAAGTCCCTGATATGTTGTTGAGCTTGGTGAGCCTCTGTCTCTCAGTCTAGTCATTATTTATTGCATCATCCCCTGAGAGGTGGGTAATAGTCATATGAGCCTTCAAGATGTCAGTTAAAATGCATAATAAACTAGTCTTTTACTATTTGCCATCTGAATCTTAACCTTCCATATAATTTCTCCTTTTGGCTCCTATATAAGAAAACTATCAACTCTAACCCTACGTGTAAAGTGAAAGTAAAATGTTACATCTAAGGAAGATACTCAAACTCTTCTGGGAGTGATAATTTGAAATATTTACTATGCTGTAGAGAAACTCAAGTGGGCCTGACAAGTGAATTATTGAGAACATAGAAATGCAGCATTTAGTCTACGACTCACTGTATATAAGGCTCAATCCAAGTAATTTTCCAGACTAGAGTAATTGGATTTTGTTTTTGAAGCACCACCGATCCTTTCTAGATCAGAGAAAAATTAGGATTAAATTGAAAATGGCGGTATTTGTTTCATTTTGCTAATTTTTTAACTTACTCTTATATGCACCCTTTGGTTTGTTACATAGTTATGTTCTCAGGCTTTCTGAAAATTTTGGTTCTCAATCTTGGAAGGAGAAAAAGGATATAGTAAAAGCAAAACTCGTTTGATTGGATGAGTCCTCTTTTATGACTAACTTAATGGTTTCCACTCCCAGAAGTGCCTAATGAATTATGAAGGTGTTTCTCTTGAGCACAATAAACAACATATTTTACTAAGGGAGACCTTATGTTCCATCCACACCCTACACATCAATTAAACCTCTGTGAGCCTGGCTGCAAGTGGCTGCTGGTGTCAAGTGAGGCAAGATATAAAGTGATAATATGATGGGAGATTTTACTCTTTTCTCCTTTTTGAACGCAATAATCTATGTTATTCTGTATTTTATTAGCTACAACAATGCTGATGCTTAGCTGACCTAGGATTTAAGAATGCTTCTCTGCTCACCACCGTTAGAGAGAAACCCAGGAGCTACTTTCTGCTCTCTGAACAATGAGTCTTTGTTTGCCAGAGCAGCATAGCCCAACACTTCAGAGCTTTTTAACCTGTTTCATATTGGTGATTACATTTGCAATTCATGCCAGTGGGATTATGGAGACTTTTTCTAAATCCCTGGTATGAAAAAGAGAACCTCTTAATTTTTCCTGAACTAGGGTAACAAGCCAATTTTTCCTTCTTCATTTACAGGTTTAAAAACTGAGCATCATGACTAGGTATTATCTTGAAATTCTCTGTGAATTAATAAGCTTAATGTAGGTTATGTGCTGCAAAAGAATGAGGCTTGTTACACTGACAAAAAAATCTGAGAAAAGTTTTATTTAAACACTATTAATTTAGGAAGGGGGAATTTTGTATTTATTATTTAGTTTTTGTGACTCCTCTAAGTGAAAATGAATGGCTAATGACATACACCAGGGAGGATGCAGAAAAGGGCTATTGAACCCAGATGTTCACTTAGGCAGATACTGAAATGAGTGAAGTGGGTGAGATGAGGACTGCGATGAGCCGTTTACAGGGCATGGCCACTGCTCAGCTCTGGGTGATTGCTGTCATTCATTAACGTGATCCCAGCATTAGCAGATACTCAAATTCTCAAGAAAAACTGAAAAGCCCAACTCGTATTAGTAATTCCTCAAATTTTAAATGGTGGCTATGGGCCAGATTTTAACTTTCTGTAAAGTAAATCTGTCCAAAATCCATATTTGGATATTTGATGTGTACGTATAATTAAGGGCAGGCAAAGCAAGCAAAGCCTGGAGAATAAACATCATGGTGAGAGAACCAAGGCCATAACAAAGAACAGTAGTGCCATGGGGGGCAAGGAAAGGGATTATCTCCAAGCAGGACTGGGTTGCAGTGCAAAAGCAATAAGTGATTGAGTAGGCCAAAGTCAGAAATGTCAAATTGCTGGATTTGCAAATTAGAACGTTCCCAGCAAGAGTGCAGATTCGGTGGAGAAAGAAGACAGCAGCCGCATTGTGAACCAAAATTCTTGAACCCAGGGTCTACAATCTATTTGCTCTGTTCGAACGACTGCCTCTTGGCCTATGTACAGATTCCATATGAGCACAATTAAGAGTTTTTGAATCTCCATTCTTCACAATGTTATCCATGGTTTGTTTTGATCCACACAGTTCAATACCTTTGCATAGTCAATAAAACACAGGTAAACATCTTTCTGATATTCTCTACTTTTAGCTAAGATCTATCTGATATTAGCAATGATATCCCTTGATCTTCTCCACTTCTGAATCCAGCTTGAATTTCTGGCAGTTCCCTGTCAATGTAATGCTGCAACCATTTTTGAATTATTTTTAGCAAAATTTTACTTGTGTGTGATATTAATGATATTGTTTATAATTTCTGCATTTCATTGGATCACCTTTCTTTGGAATGGGCACAAATATGAATCTCTTTCAGTCAGTTGGGCAGGTAGCTGTCTTTCAAATTTCTTGGCATAGATGAGTGAGCACTTTCAACGTTGCATCCATTTTTTGAAGTACCTCAATAGGTATTCGGTCAATTCCTGGAGCCTTGTTTTTCCCCAGTGCCTTCAATGCAGCTTGGATTTCTTCCTTCAGTACCATCGTTTCTCGATCATATGCTACTTCCTGAAATGGCTGAATATCAACCAATTCTTTTTGGTACAGTGACCCTGTGTATTCCTTCTATCTTCTTTTGATGCTTCCTGCATCACTCAACATTTTGCCCATAGCATTCTTCAGTATTGCAACTTAAGGCTTGAATTTTTTCTTCAGTTCTTTCAGCTTGAGAAATGCTGAATGTGTTCTTCCCTTTTGGGTTTCTAACTCCAGGTCTTTGCACATGTCATTATAATACTTTCCTTTGTCTTCTCAAACTGACCTTTGAAATCTTCTGTTCTGCTCTTTCACTTCGTCGTTTCTTCCATTTGCTTTAGCTACTTGATGTTCAAGAGCAAGCTTCAAAGTCTCTTCTGACACCCATTTTGGTCTTTTCTTTCTTTCCTGTCTTTTTAATATTCTTTTGCTTTCTTCATGTATGATGTACTTGATGTCACCACACAACTTGTCTGGTCTTCGGTCATTAGTGTCCAATGTGTCAAATCTATTTTTGAGATGGTCTCTAAATTCAGTTGGGATGTACTCATGTACTCTCATGGATTTGTTCTAATTTTCTTCAGATTCAGCTTGAACTTGCATATGAGCAGTTGATGGTCTGTTCTGTAGTTGGCCCCTGACTTTGTTCTGACTGATAGTATTGAGCTTCTCTGTCGTCTCTTTCCACAGATGTAGTCAATTTGATTCTTACTGATTTATAGAATCAATAAGTTTGGAATTAAGTTCCAAAATTTAGGTTTAACATCAAATTGACAAGTATTTCCTTCTTGTCAAATAAGAAATTATATTTTTCTCCAAGACTTAACAATATCCACTTTTGTTTGCAGGGGAAATAAAGTAGAAAAAATGACTAATGAGTAAGTAGAAATATTAATTTCATTAATCAAATCAATAATAATTCAAATATAAGTTTATGATATTTTGGGTCAACATTAGCTTTTTTTTATATTACAATACTTGGTTTTTATTACCCAACTCAATACATTTTAAATAGGGAAATTTTTAATTAATTTATTTATTTGTAAATTTCATTTACACTGCATTTATTCACTTTTGGTGGCTTGAAACTTTTATAACTTGGTAGTTACAACCTGAAATCCGGTGGGACATCATTCACATGTACATATTGTTCACAGATCAATATAAATTTTTTAGCCTTGTATATTGCATGAAGCATTTTGTGATGCTAAGATTTGTGTCTATTGCAATTATTTTGAATAACTTTTCATTTTTCAGATTGTACTGTGAAGAGGAAATTCGCTCTTTCTCTTGACAAGAACTCCCATCTGTTATCTGTCTTGCAGGACAGAAGCTGTTTTAAACCAATTCACTGAGATCCCGTGATAAGAGTCTCTCACGTGTCACTGGAGCCTGTTCTACAGAATGTAATATTAAAGGTTAGGTTTCATTCTGCTTGAGTGGAGTTTCTTAACCAGGAAAACACGAGCAAAGACAGCCTGTGGAGATTTGACATGACAACCATTCTCATCTTACTGAAGTATAGCATGGACTGCAGATGTCCATTTATAGCTTATTTGAAAATCTTTAAAATTCTTTGAAGCTTTTGAAAGTATATTTCCCAGAGGAAATGTTTCTTTTAAGCTGCAAAAAGTTTCTCACCATTTTTACAGCTGCAGGTATAACTGCACAATATGCTCTATCACATTTCTGTGTGAAGTTATAAATGCTTTGTATCTACATTTTACTGATGACCAAAAGAAAACAAACAAACTCTAAGTCTTCTGGTTTGCTAATGACTGCATTTCATTAGAGACGCAATTATTAGTCCTGAGAATTCAATGTTTATAGAATAGCTAACGTATTCTTTATTTGCATGATTACTACTACATTAAAACTTCCATAGATACATTCCAAAGATTCCACCCGTTCCCATGCTGTGAAGAAAAGCTCTGAGATTTGGAAACCTGCAGTAATAGTTTGCTTAGGTTGATTATTATTCTTTATTTTTAACCTTCTCTGGTAGTGCAATAAAAGAGTTTAAATACAGTTCTAACTGTCCTGTCTTTTAATATGCTGAAGAGGATTTTTGAATCTCAATTAATACTGTATGTTAACTTATAAAAGGGAAATAAGACAAAAAAGCAAGAACAAAGAAAGGTAATACTCTATTTCTTCCTTGCAAAATGAAATACTTTCGTGAAGAGTCTATATATTTATGTTCCCAATAAAATTTAATTTTTATCTCAGGACAAAAAGACCCTCAAAACAATGACAAGAGATACTATTTTTGAGTGCATACCCAGTAAATGTCAGGACTTTTGCTAAATCTTTTATATGTCTTACCCAATATACTCACAACTACCTAATAAGGTTGTCACTGTTGTTGTTAGTTGCTGTTGAGTCATTCCGACTCCTGGTGACCCTATGGGCAAGCACTGTCATTGTTGTCATGCCAAAGAGAATTTCAGACATGAAAAATATCTGCAAATATAACTTTGATATTTGACCTGCAAGAAGCAAAAAGAAATTGCGGGTAGTCTTTCACCATAAGATGTTTCCCAATAATAAGTGTCAGAAAAGATGGCTTGAAATAAAGAATAATTATTAGTAAGTGAATGGTTAAACAAACGTTAGTTCAGCTCTTCTTCGTACCAACTGTTAATGCTAGGCACTGAAAATATGGCTGAGAGATTACAGTAGTACTCCTCAGACTTTAGTGGGCATAAGAATTTCATGGCAAACTTGCTAAAACATAGATTCCTGGATCCCACACAGAGATTATGCTTCAGTAGCACTGGAGTGGGGCCCAGGTGATGTTGATGCTGGTGGTCCCTGTAACCTATTTTAAATAACACTGGCTACCGTCGCTGCTCTCCAGGTACTTATATTCCAATGGATTTTTAAATACTAAGAATAAGACAATTATAGTTATGACTACCGTATTGCATACATTTACGTTTATTTAATCCTTACAAGGAACACAATAATAGAAGACAAGTGTTCACGTATTATCATTAATACCTGTGGCCAATGAGTCAATGATGATTCACAGTGACCCTATAGGACAGAGTAGAACTGCCCCATAGGGTTTCCAAGGCTGTAATTTTTACAGAAGCAGATTGACATATCCTTCTTTGGTGGAGTTGTTGGTGGGTTCAAAATGCTGACTTTTCCGTTAGCAGCTGAGTGCTTTAATCATTGCATCACCAGGGCGCCTGGTATTATCATTATTACCATATAAGTGAAGAAACTCCTAAGTAAAGGAAGTGCCTCTCTCTAGTTGAAACAGCTGGAGACAGCAGAACAGGGTTTAAAGCTATTATTTTCTCAAACTAAAATCATGGATATGCCATTATTCACTGCCATGTTTTATATGTACTCAGGCTTTTTACGTCAAATGCCAAAACAACATTTTGCAGTTTTGAAATGCCCGACAAATGCTATTAGACTCGAAGGGGTCAGAGGTTAAAAATATTTTAATTTTATCACCAGTTTTGACATAATAAATCATCAAACCGTTATACACTAAAGTCATGTTTAATATTTAAGAAAATTTTTTATTCTGTAGTTGTGATTACGATTCAACTTCATTTTTAACTCAGGATTATAAACTTGATTTGTAACTCTAAGTATTCACTAGAAAGTTGTAGTTTTCCAAGAATAGAAAAAAAATCACTATCATCCTCAGTTGGAGAATGATTTGAAATGTTTCCTTCAGAATGTGAAGGTCTCAGGGGCATGAACAGCTGCTTCTAATCTTTTGTACCCCAGTACCTATTCTATTATGGGTTGAAAGTTCTATGAATGTTGATTAAGCAAGCAATTTAAGTTAGAGTATATGAGCTTCCCATGGACTGAAACCTTCTCACAAATATGCTTTTGTATAAAGTATTTATCTAAATTAACTCAAAATAATTTTGCAGTGATAATGATTTCAAACATGCCTTGCTAATAAACTGTTTTCATAATTCAAGTTCTTTTGGCTTCTTTAAGAAAATGCTAGTTAGTTCACAGGTAGCATAAATATCATGAGGCACAGCAGTTGCTAAAGTAACTTTTTTCATGAACAACACAGTAAACAGGCTCATAAAACCTATATAAATTGTCACTTCTCAAGTTTATGGCTGCCCTGGGGCTGAGGCAATTAAAACTTGAGTTTTAAGAAAAAATTATCAAGATTTTTTCAACTTAGTGTATACTAACCTACAGAAACATTTTAAAAAATATTTCCTTGTGTTTTAGGTGAAAGTTTACACAGCAGATTAGATTCCCATTTAACAATTCGTACATAAATTGTCCTGTGACATTGGTTACTATCACACAGAGTGTTAGCATTTCCACCATTTCCACCCTTCCTGCCCCATTTCCATCCATCCAGTATCTCTGCCGCTTCTCACCTTCTCATCTTTGCTTTTGGGTAAATGTTGACCATTTGGTCTTGGATAGTTGATGGTTTAAAGGAGAACATTCCTCATGGGTGTTATTGTTTATTTTTCAGACCACTTTATTATTGACATAGTGGCTGCAACAATGGGTTCAAGCATAACAACAATCATGAGGATGGCATGGGACTCAGCAGTGTTTTGTTCTGTTATACATAGGGTTGCTATGAGTCAGAATTGATTCAATGGCACCTAACAACAATAACAATATTATCTGGCTGAGAGGTGATCACTAGGAGTGGCTTTTGTTTCAGGTTAAAAGGGTATCTTAGGGCAATAGTTTCAGGAATCCCTCTAGTCTTTATCAGTCCAGTAAATCTGGTCCTTTTTTATGAATTTGAGTTTTGTTCTATGTTTTTCTCCCGTTCTAACCCAGACCTTCTATTATGTCCCTGGCCAAAACTGTTGGTGGTGGAAGTTGGGCACCATTTAGTTCTTCTGGTCTCAGGCTAGAAGAGGCTGTGGTTTGCATAGGCTATTAGTTCTGTGGACTAATTTCTTCCTTGAGTCTTTGGTTTCCTTCACGCTCTTTTGCTCCAGATGAGAAGAAACCAATAGTTGTTATGTTATATGGCTGCTTGCAAATTTTAAGATCCCAGATGCTATTAGGTCTGTGATTTAATGCATTTTGAAACTACCACTTAGTTTTTTTTTTCCTCACTGCCTTAAAGGAAATCTAGAGAGCTGCTTTTTATTACTGAGTTGCTGTTTGCTATTCACCAAGGAAGGATATGGCATTTACATAAAGTGACAAAGCTACATGATATTTCTATTGTCCTACCCAGTGAACTGTGTCATTGGTCATCTGGTCATCTCCCACCAGACAACTAATTACTATACACATGTGGGGAAATGCAGAAAATCATTTCAGAGTTTGCTAGAAGAGAAGAAAAAAAAAAAAGTATAGGATACAGGGTGCCTTGAAAATTCTCCGATACAGTTAAAAAATAATTTAAGTACAATTTTAGTGTCATAAGACTCTGAATATGAAATATAAGACAAATCCATTATGCAGTGAATTTCATTTAAGCTGTTTAAACTAATTTTCTTTGAATAAAAGCTAAAAATTTAGATAACAAAAGGCATGTTATTTTTTTCTCTTAAATGTAACCAAGTGTTAACAAGTTAGTGATACCAAGAATCATTTTAACTTGAATAGAGCTTTTCCTCTCATTAGTATTTATATTTTGTATTCCTAAAGACCATTCAAATACTTCTAACAATCACTTGAAGTTCTTGATAAGTATCATTACAGTTTTTATCTATTATTAATTAATGTAAAATATGAAAACGTATCTTGCGGTGGTGGTGTTTAAATGTAGCAAAAAGGAAGTCTAAAATTAATAAAATATTTGAAATAATATCCACATTGTTTCACATTGGCAAAACATTCTAGCACTTGTCCTTTAGTGTTCTACTATGTCTATACCCAACATTATTAGCAGAAATTTAGTTAATGCTTTTTATTATCACCATTGTGATCAAATTCAGAAAGGTCAAATGCAAACCAGAAATTCCACAAATATCCAATAATTAAATGCAAAGATGGCATTTGACCTATGACCAATTTCTTTGAGCTAGTTTAAAAACAGAGATGTTTCTCCTGGCGTCAGTAACCCCAGTTCCATCAATTAATACCATGAATTTTCCCTTTAAAAAAAAAACAAAAAACAAAAAACTAGCAGCTTTTATTAATCTAACAAGCCTTTAGTGTGCCTTTATTATATGCCTGGCTTTATGCTGCATAGAGAGTAACATCATGACCATGTTACTTTTGATCCTTAATAAATTTTCAATGTCCCATTGTCAAAAGGTAATGGTATTTTTCTTTAGAAAATACATTTGTGAATATGAATTAATATGAGTGTGTCTTAGTTATCTAGTGCTGTTATAACAGAAATACCACAAGTGGGTGGCTTTAACACAGAGAAATTTATTCTCTCACAGTTTAGGAGGCTGGAGGTCTGAATTCAAGGTGCCAGCTCCAGAGCAAGGTTTTCTCTCTCTATTGGATCTGGGGGAAGCTCCTTGTCATCAATCTTCCCCTGCTCTATGAGCTTTTCAGGGCAGGGACTCTGGGTCCAAAGGACAAACTCTGCTCCTAGCTCTTCTTGCTTGGTGGTAATGAGGTCTATCTTAGGCTGGGTTCTCTAGAAAAAAAACCAGTAAAGCATATAAATATATATATATAAAGAGAGATTTACATCAAGGAAATGGCTCACATGGTTGTAGAGGCTGTAATGTCCCAAGTCTGTGGGTCAGGAAAGAGGTTTCTCCTAATTCATGTAGCCAAAGGGGCTGGTGAACCCAAGATCAGCAGGCCAGAGAGTTGGGCTGCTGCTCACAGGCTATGAAGATTGACAAATCCCAGATCAGCAGGCAAGCTGCTAGCTCAAGTCCCAAGAACTGGAGATCAGTCTAACAGGAGCTAGCTGCAGGATCCAGAACAAGCAAAAGCTTCAGCAAGGCGAGAAGGAAAAGCTAGGTGGCAGAGGGCAGAGAGATGAAGGCTGAGGGGGGCAGTGAGTTGCCACAGGCCCCACCCTTGCCAGTATCAACTAGCAGCAGATCCCATATGGGGGTAATCATGTATCAGATCTCCACAGTGAAGTGATCACAACATTATACAACTACCAAAACACTTTGAATCATGGCCCAGCCAAGTTGACACACAATCTTAACCATCACAGTCCATCCCTTGTCAACTTTGCACCTGTACACATCTCCTTTAACCATACATAATCTCTGAATAATGACAATTATAAAGTAATACTTGGGTCTAATATGATACAACTAACACACATACAACTGAAAACACAATAGCCCTGTTTACGTTTTATATTTTATAAGTGAAGAAAACAAAAATATTTGATACACACATGCATTACAACTACAGCCCTCATTTCTGCAACTGGTCATGTGGCTATAAGTGGTATTTAGAACTACCCTCTTTTGTTACCCATTCTGTATTCCCTTTGCCCTTATCAAGCTCCTCAGCTGGTTGTGGTTCTTTGGCTGGTGGGGTGACACAAACCTTCATTCCTGAAGGGTCTGGGCCATTAGTAGTCATGTCGGAATTGGGTTGCTGTAGTTTTATGTTGACTACAGGGCATGGTAGTACTAACAGACACCCTAAGCGGTCTCCAGCATTCCAGACATACTCTTCTTTACCTCCATTATGTACTATTAATCTGATTTCCTTTTGGTAATCAGGATCGATCACACCAGCCAGTATGGTATCCCCCTTCTTTGCCTGTTGATCCAGAGGTATAAGGATCCCAAAGTGGCCATGTGGCATTCTTAGCTTCCAGTTCAGTGGAATCAGAGATGTGTCTCCAGGTGGGAGCATGCCTCCCTTTGGAACAAAGACCTCTGGACCTGCAGAGCATAAGGTCACGGAGATAGGAAGCAAAAATCTTGCAAGTGGGTCACTAGGGGTAATAGTGAACAGTGCCACTCCGATTTCCACCCCTTGATTCCTGGACCCATGAATCCTGGGTATGGGGGATACAGCACCATATATTGGACACTGGTTTAGAGCATATACAGCTTCCTGGAGAACATTGCCCCAACCTTGCAAGTTGTTGCCACCTAGCTGGTGCTGTAATTGTGTCTTTAGAGGGCCATTCCATCATTCTATCAAGTCAGCTCTATCAGGATAATGGGAAATATTGTAAGACCAGTGAATTCCATGAGCATGTGTTCACTGCCTCACTTCATTTGCTGTGAAGTGAGTCCCTTGATACAAGGCAATGCTGTGTGGGATACCATGATGGTGGATAAGGCATTCTGTAAGTCCATGGATGGTAGTTTTGGCATTGCATGGATAAGGCAAATCCATATCAAGAGTGTCTATTCCAGTAAGAACAAAACGCTGCCCTTTCTATGATGGAAGTGGTCCAATGTAATCAACTTGCCACCAGGTTGCTGGCTGATCACTTGAAGGATGGTGCCATAGCAGGGACTCAGTGTTGGTCTCTTCTGCTGGCAGATTGGGCACTTAGAAGTGGCTGGAGCCAAGTTGGCCTTGGTGAGTGGAAGTCTATGTTTCTGGTCCCATGCATAACCTCCATCCTTGCCACAATGGCCACTTTGTTCATGAGCCCACTGAGCAATGACAGGTGTAACTGGGGAAAGAGGATGAGTAGTTTCCACACAATGCATCATCCTATCCACTTGATTATTAAAATCCTCCTTTGATGAGGTCACCCTTTGGTGAGCAGTCACAGGAAACACAAATATCTTTACTTCTTTGGCCCATTCAGAGAGGTCTATCCACATACCTCTTCCTCATAAATGTTTGTCTCCAATTTTCCAATCTTGTTCCTTCCAAGTCCCTGACCATCCAGCCAAACCATTGGCCACAGCCCATGAATCAGTACACATTCACACTTCTGGCCATTTATCCTTCCAAGTAAAGTGAACAACCAGGTGCCCTGCTCGAAATTCTGCCCATTGGGAGGATTTTCCTTCACCACCTTCTTTCAGAGAGGTCCCAGAAAGGGGATGTAGTGCTGCTGCAGTCCACTTCCAAGTGGTGCCTGATTTCACGCAGAACCATCTGTAAACCAGGCGTGAGTTATTTTTCTTCAGTCAACTGATCATAAGGAACTTCCCATGAGGCCATAGGTGCAGACTTGGAGATGGAAAGTAATGTGACAGGAATGGAGACCATAGGCATTTGGGAGACTTCCTCATGCAACTTGCTTGTGCTTTCAGGTCCTGCTCAGGTCCTATCTCATATATACCACTTTCATTTAATGATGGAGTGCTGCTGTGCACGACCAACTCCATGACTCTGTGAGTCAGACAACACCAAGTTCATGAAGGGCAGCTCAGGCCACATGGTGACTTGGTGTCCCATGGTTAAGCCTTCAGTCTCTACTAAGATCGGGTAACAAGCCAAAATCTATTTCTCAAAAGGAGAGTAGTTATCTGCAGAGGATGGCAGGGCTTTGCTCCAAAATTGTAAGGGTCTAGGCTGTGATTCACCAGTAGGGGACTTCCAAAGACTCCAAATAGCATCTCTATCTGCCACAGACACTTCAAGATCCATTGGATCAGCCAAATCATATGGCCCAGCTGGCAGAGTGGCTTGCACAGCAGCCTGAACCTGTTGCAGAGCCTTCTCTTTTTGTGGACCCCACTCAGCAGCTTTTCGAGTCACTTGATAAATAGGTCAGAGTAGCCCACCAAATGAGGAATATACTGCCTCCAAAATTCAAAGAGGTCCACTAGGCATTGTGCCTCCTTTTTAGTTGTGGGAGGAGACAGATGCTATAAATTTTCTTTCACTTTAGAAGGAATATCTCAACATACTCCACACCATTGGACCCCTAGAAATTTCACTGAGGTGGAAGGTACCTGAATTTTTGTGGGATTAATTTCCCACACTCTAGCACACAAATGTTTTACCAATAAGTCCAGAGTCATTGACACTTCTTCCTTACTGGGTTCAATCAGCATAATGTCATCAATGTAATGGACCAGTGTGATGTCTTGTGGAAGGGAAAGGCAATCAAGGTCCCTGCAGACTAAATTATGACATAGGGCTGGAGAGCTGATGTAGCTCTGAGGTAGGCAACTGAAGGTGTATTTCTAGCCTTGCCAGCTAAAGACAAACTGCTTCTGATAGTCCTTCAAAACAGGTATGGAGAAAAAGGAATTATCCAGATCAATAGCTGCATACCAGGTACCAGGAGATGTATTAATTGGCTCAAGCTGTGAGACTCTATCTGGAACAGCAGCTGCAACTGGAGTCATCACCTGGTTAAGTTTTCGATAATTCACTGTCATTCTCCAAGATCCATCTGTTTTTTGCACAGGCCAAATAGGTGAGTTGAATGGGGATGTGGTGGGAATCACCATCCCTGCATCCTTCAAGTCCTTGATGGTGGCAGTAATCTCTGCAATCCCTCCAGGAATGTATTGTTTTTGGTTTACTATTTTCCTATGTAGGGACAGTTCTAATGGCTTCCACTTGGCTTTTCCTACCATAATAGCCCTTACTCTATTTGTCAGGGATCCAATGTGGGCGTTCTGCCAGTTGCTGAGTATATCTATTCCAATTATGCATTCTGGAACTGGGGAAATCACTACAGGATGGGTTCAGGGACCCACTGGACCTACTGTGAGACAGACATGAGCTAAGACTCCATTAATAACCTGACCTCCATATGCCCCTATTTTGATTGGTGGGCCACAGTGATGTTTTGGGTCTCCTGAAATTAGTGTCAGTTTAGAGCCAGTATCCAGTAATCCCTGCAAAGACTGATTATTTCCTTTTCCCCAGTGAAGTCACTCTCGTAAAAGGCCTTAGGTCCCTTTGGGGAAGGCTGGGAGAAATATTAACAGTATAAGCTTTTGGCAGTGTATTGGAGTCCTTCCTCAAGGGGACCTGGCCTTCCCTTCAATCAAGGGGTTTTGTGTCTGTAAACTCGCTCAAGTCCAGGAATTCATTGAGGTGTTGTGTCTCTGTATTCTGTTGATTCGAGTTAGACTGCTGTTCACTTGACCTAGAATTCATCTGCTTGTACAGACCAAGTAAATGTTTAGTAAATTTCCTATCTATTTCACTCCTAGGGACACCATGACTAAGTAGCCAACGCCATTAGTATACGAGTCATACTATTCTGATTACTGCTTTGACTCTGCTGTCCATTATGGTAACCATGTCTACCCTGTCTTTGTCAATTGTGTGCTACCACTTGGCACCTACCACCACAGACTCCAATCAGCCCCATTATAGTTAGGGGTCTTAATTTAGTTAGGGTAGTTCCCACTGTCAAATCTGACTTACATAAAATAGCAATCACACCAGCCTTCAAGGATGCTGGGTCTCCCTTCTCAGATTTGTTCCTCACTGCCATGGTAAAAGATGTGCCCTCTGGGCACTCCATGTGTGGGTCTGTGGGTCTAACCTGATAAATCCACTCTAGCATGCTGATTTCCCAAAGCCTTTGGATACCTTCTTCTACAGTATACCAAGGCAGGTCTGGTACTTCAACTTGATTTAGCATAGGCCACCATGTAATCCATGCTTCAGCAACCCAACCAAATAAACTATTAAGCCCCTTCCTAACTTCTCAATCTGAAACACTGAATGAAGAATCTGTGCTTAGTGAGGTCATATCAATAAACTCAGACTGATCCATCTTTATGTTCCTTGCACCATTATTCCACACCCATAATAGCCATTCCCACACATATTCCCCAGGTTTCTGTTTGTACATATTAGAAAAATTAAGCAGTTCTTTCAGAGTGTAGCATACCTCTTGGGTTATACTTTGTACTTCACTTTTTGGGGCTCACTGACACTTAAGTCTAGTTATAGGTCTAGAAGCCAAAATAGGTGGGGGAAATGTTTTCAGAAAATTCAGCATTGTCTTGTAAAGCATCTGCCTCAGGTGATGTCCCAGGCAGTGACTCAGACAAAGGTGCTTTAGATATAGCTGGGTTAATCTCATTAGATGGGAGTGGAGGGGCTAATGGTTCTGTTGGCAGGAGTGATTCAATGGAATTTAGGGGCTCAGTGTCTCCAGCTTCCTGATTATCTGCCCATATGTCCCCATTCCAGGTTTCAGGACCCCAATTCTTCCCAGTCAATGCCCTCTTGTTAAGTTCAGGCATCTCTCAAGGTTGGTAGTTGAATTGGTTTTGTAATTCCACCACTTTTGCAATAAGACTCTGGGTTTGGTTTTCAGCAATATCAACTCTGTTACTACAAGAAAAAATGCTTTCTTTCAAGGAACAAGTGGAAACTTTGAAGTTATTTATGTGACACTTGAGTTTTGACTCTGAAGCCCTGAGCTCATCTCTTTCTTTCACCAGTTTGTCTAGCAAAAGTAGGACAAACAAAACAGCTTCCTTATACTTCTCATTATGACAAAATTGTAGAAAGTTGTCATAGTTGCAATCACCCAGAGCCTCATCTTTCACCAATACCTGAACTGTTGGTGGTGATATTTTGCATATTTGAATTGCCACCTCATGCCATGGATTAGCAGTGCCCTCTTTGCCAGTGAAAGCAGAGTCATCAACATCTTTAAGACTAACCAGACTTGAGAATGAATTTAGAAAATTCGTCTTTACAATTTTGTTTCTCTAGAACCACTCTTAGTACTAAATGTCTTAGGGTGGGTTTTCTAGAGAAGCAAAACCAGTAAAGCATATAAATATGTATATATATAGAGAGATTATATCAAGGAAATGACTCACACAGTTGTAAGGGCTGTAACATCCCAAGTACGTGGGTCAGGAAAGAGGTTTCTCCTGACTCATATTGCCACAGGGGCTGGCAAACCCAAGCTCAGCAGGCCAGACAGCTGGACTGTTGCTTGCAGGCTGTGAAGATCAATGAATCCCAAGATCAACAGACAAGACTGCAGGTAAGCTGCTAGCTCAAGTCCCAAGAATTGAATGTCAGACAAACAGGAGCCAGCTGCAGGATTCAGAACAAGTAAAAGCCCCGGCAAGTAGAGAAGGAAGAGCTAGGTGGCAGAGGGCAGAGAGACGAAGGCTGAATGGGAGCAGTGAGCCATCACAGGCCCCACCCCTACGGGTACCAACTCACAGCAGATCCCATCATGGGGGTGATCACATATCAGATCTCAACAGGGAAGTGAACACAGCATCATATGGCTGCCAAAACACTGAGAATCATGGCCCAGCCAAGTTGACACACAAACTTAACCATCACAAGGTCCCTCTCCTCTTTGCTTGCTTTTCTCTTTTATATCTCAAAAGAGATTGACTCAAGATACAACCTAATCCTGTAGATTTTGTCCTGCCTCATTAACATAACTATCTCTAATCCTGCCTTATTAATACCATAGAAGTTAGGATTTACAACATATAGGAAAATTGCATCAGATCACAAAATGGAGGACTCCACACAATACTGGGAATCATGGCCTAGTCATGTTGACACACATTTTTGGGGGACACAATTCAATTCATAACAGTGTTCACTTTCCTTTGCTTCATTGACATATGGCTATTAATAAATAAGATACTGCTAGAGAATGGCATAAGGTATATGTCAGGATTCTTTTGTAGTAAGCAATTGACACTGTCTTTAGTAAACCTAAACAAAAGAGTAATTTATGGGGAGGACACAGGGTAAGGTGTTTCCATGCTTGAAGAGAAGCTTAAATAGTTGGGTTTAGAGCAGAAAGGAAATCAGCACTAAGATAACAGTAACTGAATGAGAAACTGGCATGGGTAACCAGGCTAGAATTAATTAATTCCATCTATTTCTTCCTTTTATGCAACACCCAGTTCAAGATCCAAGGTTCTGGGTGGCAGAATCCCATTGGCTGACCTTAGGTCACTTAGTTACTGATTTGTTGAGGGGAGAGATGTCCTAGAAGGAATCCTAATAAGTCACTTTATTTATTTTCAAATACTATATTTTTACACAAATAACATGTGCCCTCTGCATCTGTTTGGTGGCTGTACCCTCCCCCGACGAGTTGCCCTCACAAGCACAACTATGCCAATCCTATTCTACACATTGCTGTAAAAAAAATTAGCATAGCATGCTTATAAAAATAACTCACCGGGAGATGGCACAGCCGCAAACAGACGCAGAAGGGACATGTTATTTGAGCAAAAACACAGGCAGTTCATATATTGCAAACTTTTCATTATTATTATTTATTGTACTTTAGATGAAGGTTTACAGAACAAACTAGTTTCTCATTAAACAGTTAGTACACATATTGTTTTATGACATTGGTTAACAACTTTACGACATGTCAATACTCTCCC
>NW_004444345.1:92205-93187 GCF_000243295.1 Trichechus manatus latirostris | reverse complement strand
TACAGATGAAATCTACAAGATTAGATAGTGTTTTAAGCCAATCTCGTTTGAGATATAAAAGAGAGAAGCAAGCAGAGAGACATGAGGACTTCATACCACCAAGAATAAAGAGCAGGAGTGCACGTCCTTTGGACCTGGGGTCCCTGAGCTGAGAAGCTCCTCGGCCAGGGGAAGATTGATAACAAGGACCTTCCTCCAGATCCGAGAAGAGAAAGTCTTCCCCTGGAGCTGACGCCCTGAATTTGGACTTGTAGACTACTAGACTGTGAGGGAATAAATTTCTCTTTGGTAAAGTCATCCACTTGTGGTATTTCTGTTATAGCAACACTAGATGACTAAGACAGTCTCTGTGGCTTATGAAGTATGTAAACAACTTTGTAGAGCTCCTTTGACAAAGTGTTTCCACACCTCTACAAGTAAATGATGAACTAGTTAATTCACAAGGAAACGTTGGGATGAAATTGGGTTAGTGAGGGAAACAAAGTTGAGACTACAGGAACAAACATTTGTTTGTTCTTTAATTTCCTTACTAAAGAGACTCTGGAAACTTTAAGGAACTAATCAAAGAGTAAACTAATGTTTAGGAGGGCAAAACTGAAGTGATGATAAAGTACTCTGAAGGCATGCATATAAATAACAACAAAAGTATCTTTTTTGTCTCTGAATTCAGTAGGTACTAGGATCATTTCTGGAGATGAGCTCTCTGAGATGGCAAATCATCCAATGAATGATAAAGTAGGCACTTCAATAGGACTAAGCACCTTTGTCCATGGCAATGAAGCTCCATCAATCACTAAAAGACAGGTCAATAATTATAGCATG
Organism: Trichechus manatus latirostris; assembly: GCF_000243295.1. NCBI lineage: Eukaryota > Metazoa > Chordata > Mammalia > Sirenia > Trichechidae > Trichechus > Trichechus manatus. The sequence goes on along the minus strand of NW_004444345.1, from coordinate 92,365 downwards.
TTTGCATACTTAAAAGGGTCACAAAGATATCAGTTCTTTCAAGCCCTTAAGGCAACTTAAACTTACAATTTTGAGACAGGAAAGACAAATGTACTAACTTTTGAAATGAATTGGAAATGATGTGTTACTATTAAGCACAAGTTTCAAACAATAGTTTCTA
>NW_004444345.1:89152-91509 GCF_000243295.1 Trichechus manatus latirostris | reverse complement strand
TTAGGAAGTATAAACAAATTAAGGAAGTGATGTAGCCAAGCTCAATGGAAAGAAGTATTCCTCTGTTACATAGGTGGAATACAAGAGCCTTTTGTTTCCACTCCAGAAAAACTTAGGAACCCCAGAACAGTGAATGCTTAGGATGCTGGGCAAATTGTTATTCAGGAGGCAGGTTCTCAATTTTCTTGAATAATAGTGCATTCTAAAGCAGGAAAAACTCATAAGAATGCAGAAACAAGAAAACATCTGTTTAAGAAAAAGTTTGATAGTCTCATGGGACAACTAGGCCAATTGGCATAACTTAGTTCATAAAGATAATCTTCTACATCCTAGTCTGATAAGTCATAAAATAAATATTGTGATCTAGCAAATCTTGTAACACTGCTGATTTGGGCCTTAAAACCGATTCCACTTCTATAGTGCAACCATCTATACATGTTGGCTACTCAATAAACATTTAATGTAAATGATAGTACACCAGGTCTAAATTACATCAAAATATAACCACTTATTTCAACTAATTCAATAAATCTGAATGGTTGCAACCAGAGAACAATTATCTGGTTAATCAGTTGCAATGTGGAAGTTTATTTTTATTCTCTAAACACTTATTGAGTACTTATTATACATGTTAAGTTATATGCAAGGCGCTAAGAAAACGAACAATAAGTCGCTTATTGATTTCAAAACATTTACAGTCCATATCAAACACAACTAAAAATGCATAAACAACAGAAGTTAAATTAGATAACTGTTATCTCCTAAAAATTAAATACTTATGCTCATCAAAAGAGTTTACTAAAAGAGTAAAAGAGAACCAAGAGACTGGAAAAAAAAAATCTTTGGCAACGACATATCTGACAAGGGTCTAATCTTTAAAATATATAGAAAACTTCAACAAATCCACAAAAAGACAACAACCCAATCAAAAAAATGGACCAAGGACATAGACAGAAACTTCAGCAAAGAGGACATTCAGGCGGCCAACAAACACATAAAGAGATGTTCTCCATCATTAGCCATTAGAGAGATGCAAATGAAAACTACGGTGAGATACCATCTCACTTCTGCAAAAATGGCACTGATCGAAAACCAAACAAACAAACAAGCAGAAAACAACAAATGTTGGCAAGGTTGTGAGGAGATCTTATACACTGCTGATGGGATTGTAAAATGTCACAACCACTGTGGAAAACAGTTTGATACTTTCTCAAAAAGTTAGGAATAGAAATACCTTATGATCCAGCAATCCCATTCCTAGGTATATGTCCAAGAGATAGAAGAGCAGTGACACAAATATACATATGCACTCCTATGTTCATTGCAGCATTATTCACAACAGCAAAAAGATGGAAACAACCTAAGTACCCATCAACAGATGACTGAATAAACAAATTGTGTTACATACACACAATGGAATATTATGCAACTATAAAGAATAATGAGGAGTCCGTAAAACATCTTATATTATGCTGAGTGAAATAAGTCAATCACAAAAGGACAAATACTGTATGGTCTCACTATTATAAAAAGTCAAGAATAGGTATACACACAGAAAGCAACATTCTTTGATGGCTATCAAGGATGGGAGCAGGAGGGAGGGGGAGTCTTTTTCTAGATAGTAGACACTCGTTATTTTTGGTGATAGGAAAGGCAATAAATACCAAATATCAGTGAGGTCTGCACAACTTGACCAAGGTAAATGAAGACACTGCGAACTATGCAAGAAAAAGGGACAATTTCAGTAAATGCTGTAGCTTATACAATTTTGCAACAACAGTAATAATAACCAAAAAATATGTCTGTGGTCACCTATGTAGATATGTATGCATATACGTATATACAAAGGCATATGTGAGTACATATGAGTGCATGTATAGATGTATCTGTAGGCATATGAAGATATATGTTTCTGTGTGTTGCATAAATATTCATATATATAACAAACCACATATGGGACACAGCTACTGAGACTTTCTAGACATATCCAAATAGCTTGTGGGATTGGTTTACCGGGTTAGAGAGTTTAGGACTGTAGTCTCCTGGAACAGCTCAGTCACTTGGCATAACATAGTTCACAAAGATAATGTGCTACATCCTAGTTTGATGAGTATCCTCTAGAGTCTTAAAAGGTTGTGAGTGGCCATCTAAGATACAACTATTGGTCTTCGTTTATTTGGAGCAAAAGAGAATGAAGGAAACCAAAGATTCAGATAAGGAACTAGTCTGCAGGACTAAAAGCCCACCCAAACTTTGGCCTCTTCTAGCCTGAGACAAGAAGAGCTAGATAGTATCTGGCTACCACATCAACCTTTCTGACCAGGGACACAATAGAAGGCCTCAGATAGAATGGAAAA
>NW_004444345.1:79914-88208 GCF_000243295.1 Trichechus manatus latirostris | reverse complement strand
CCCCACTACACAATTCTATCATAGAAGCACCTGTATTCACACTCAGGTTTTGGACTATGGTGAAGAAAAAGGGATGATGTGGCTGTAAGATATGGACAGAGGGAGACAGAGAAAGGGAGAGAGAGAAATTGAGAGAGAGAGAAAGTAGTATTTGCACAGAAAAATACATATTCACACATACATAGTTCAAATGAAAAATGAACCACTGTGTTTATAGTAATTTTCTCCTGTAATAGGGTTAAAAATGATTTTTATTTGTTCATTTATAATTCCCTGTGTTATCTAAAGTTTTATAGAGTATGTAATATTTTGATAATATAAAAAGCTTATTTTTAAAAGTTGTGTGGAGATATGGAAACAACCACCAGAAGTCCTGACATTAGAAATTGCTAAAGTGAACTACCCCTACGGAGTGGAACTCAGACTAGGGAAGTGAGAGGCAGGGGACATATGTTTTAGTATAAGCCTTTTTTAATGTTGTACTTTTGTTATTTTGATAAAAATTGTAAAAAATATATATATATAGCAAAGAAATGTGGGCTTTGGGGCAAGATTTTGGTATTATCACTCTTGAGAGAAGCAAAATAAAAGATAAATTATTTTTAATTCTATAATTAAAAAAAACACTAATTTTTCCAAGCACTTAACGTTTTTTCCTTTGTTTACCAATTTCATCACAGTAAAATATAATTTTATATTAAGAATTGTATATGTTGTTCTGATTTCCCATAAGAGACTCCTTTACCTAAGATTATCACCTTGTCATCTTTGAACCCAAGTCTTCTCATCTAGATGTTTTTCTTCCTACTTCCATAACCAACCATTCTATCTCACAATCCTTACCTCAAGAATCTCATATCTGATAAATCAGAACTAATTCTTACTAGGGTTTTACCACACTCACTCTCTATAACCTACAATCCTTTGCTAGAGTGCCAGCCCATCACTACCCTAACCTCAACCACTTTGAGATGAGAAGTTACTGGGCCATGGTCCATCGTCTCTGTCTACAATGGTTCTGTTACAAGATTTTGAAGCCTATAAAGAACAGAAAATGTTCTTAAATTTCACTGATTATCTAAGTTTACATTTAGTAAATTATTCAAAGGATGGTGGTCAATTGATGCCCCAGAAGAGGAGTCAAAATTAGTGATGTAATCATACAATATCATCTTGTACATATATCAATTTCATAACTTCCTGTTTACTAATTACAATTCATTTAGAAACAGTGCTTGTCATTCATTGCTGATTACAATATGCAAAATAGCAATTATGCGTATTATTAACATGTCAGATTAATTTTTTGCAAATTATATTTGATTACAATACTATGCTCTGTTCTTGCATGCAGTCTTGCTTTTTTTCACTTATGATTGTTTATTTATGTAGCATAATCTGTTTCTGATTTTCATGATTTTGGCTGGTAATCATTTGATTTTAATTCTTCTTAAATTTACAAAATAACTTTAACATTGGGAAAGGATTAGTAACATAACAAGTTGTGGTCTCAGACAGGTAGTAATAGTAAAATATATTGGTTAAAAACCATTCTGGAAGGTATTTCTGAAATACATATTAAGAATCTTAAATCTATGTATGTCTTGGACATTGTGATCACATTTGTAGAAACTTGTCTTGATGAAATTAAAGTAAATGCCGAATTTTTGAACAAAGATGTTCATAGGGTATTATTTCTGTCAATAAAGAACCAACATAAATTTCAAAATAGGGGGTTTTTAACAAAAAATCTGCATGCATGTGATAAAATCTTGTGCAGCCATTAAAATCAGATTGTTGAAAGTATTTAATGACATAAAAATGTTTATACATAACATAATGTTAAACAAAAAAAAAGAAAAAATAAACAGAGTCTATAATCACTGTGGCCCCCCCCTTGTGGGGGAAAAAAAGCCCCACAAAAAACATACCTGTATATATATAAAACCCATTGCCGTCCTTTTGATTCTGACTGATATCAACCCTAGAAGTCGGAATCGACATGATGGCAACGGGTTTGGTTTTGGAGCCCTGGTGGAACAGTGGTTAAGAGCGCAGGGTGCTAACCAAAAGATTAGTAGTTCAAATCCACCAGCTGCTCCTTGGAAACCCTATGGGGCAGTTCTACTCTATCCCATAGGGTGGCTATGAGTCGGAATTGACTGTATGGCAACCGTGTTTTTTTTTATTTTTCTAAATTTTTTTTATACATATGATCTCTCTCAAGAAAGGGGTTTATGAAGCCATATAAAATACTTCAAAAGTTAATTGTTGAATTTCTCTGCATAAACTAAATGCTGTGCCATTTCAAACTGAAATAGTCAGATGAAGCCTTATGGATACCAGTAGTAGCAGCAACAATAACAACTACCAGATCTGGGCGAGTTAGGTATGATTTGGTTAGATGAAGAGGTGAATTCAGATAGAGGGGGGAAACTGAGAGGAAATTCACAGAGAAAGAATGTGCTCTGGGTAGCTTTGCATATCACTAAAGGAGGAGGGATCCTGGACTGACTAAACTAGGGAATGAACTTGGGGCACAGTGGGATGGAAGGTGCACAAGTAGAATTTGGTCATATTGTGGAAAACCAGGTACACAGAGACGTTTAATTAGGAGTTTGTAAACAGAAGAATCATAAGGAGGGAGACCATTAGTTTTATTTGTCAATGATACACAGAAATCATTTGGGATGGGGAACATGCAATTTAATCTGCAACTTGATATTGGACTCTGTATTTTTTATTCAGAATTTTTACATCTACTCCAGCTTACTGTTTTTATAATAATCTTTCTGTATGTATAGGCACATTGCAGTCTGACGACAGAAGGACCCATGGAATGTGGGTTGGTTGTAACTTAATCTTGAAGGAATAGAGAACTTCAAACAAATTGGTTACTGATTCTAAGTTAGGAGTAACAAGGTGCTCAGTAGGTCAAGAACATTTGGTGGCTTTATGGTGTCTTTAATTTAGCATATTTCCGATAGATAATTGCACATCTTTAGTTATACCCTAAGTGAGTTCAACTGCCCTTATCAGGAATTTACAACCCAAAGGTGGTCACCCAGCTTTGCAACAAAATGTACTTACCAAGAGGCAAGTACTACTAACACTTATTTTTATCTCTGATCAACACCAGAAGGTTTAATAAGTGTTAGATCTGGCCTTTTGTTGAAGAAATTGTCAATTAGAAAAATAGATTTTGGAGATGGGCTCACATTGTTTAAATTAGTTGTTTTTAAAATATGTGGATTGCATAAAATATTACATGAACAAAACATAAAAATATAATAATGCCTGTTGCTGTTAAATGGTAAAGGACAGCACCCTATATCCATCCATTGGTCCAGAGGATTTCTGATTGCTTGGTGCTGACTGAACCTCGTTGCCCTGGAGTTGATTCCGACTCATAGCTACCCTATGGGACAGAGTAGAACTGCCCCATGGGGTTTACAAAGCTAATAATATTTCCAGAAGCAGACTGCTACATCTTTCTCCCACAGAGCTGTGGGTGGATTTGAACTGCCACCCTTTCGATTTGCAGTCGAGAGCTTAACTACTGCACCACCAGGGCTCCTTTGGTGCTGACCAGGTGAGTATAATAAACCTGCTCTTGGAATGTTACTGTGTCTGCCTATATTGAAACCTTCATGCCATGGGAAGTGAAGTTAGTTAACAGGAAAAAGAGGGGAGACATTATGAAGCTTAGGGAATAGACTGTGTGAAAAACTTGGTGTCAGTTTGCCTAATAATGTTCTTTTTAAACATCTGAGTGTGTGGTGGAGCTTTGCTTTCATTAATACCTGATAGTGAGATTCTAAGAGAAAAGCAATCTTCACTATCTTAAAATTTTCAGATGACTAACATTATCTATTATAAAGGAGTCCCTGGGTGGTGCAAATGGTTAACATGCTCGGCTACTAACAAAAAAATTAGAGGTTCAAGTCCACTCAGAGATGCCTCAGGAGAATGGCTTGGCAATCTACTTCTGTAAAATCAGCCATTGAAAACCCTATGGAGCACATTTCTCTTCTGACACACATGCGGTCACCATGAGTTGGAGTAGACTCCATAGCAACTGGTTTTTCATCTATTATAAAGAACCTTAGGGTACATGGCCAAATATCGCTTAGACTAGTTTGCAATGATTATTGAGAGAGAGTGGATTACTAGGCCCACAAAAAGTCTCAAAGTTATTATTTGACTAAGTTAAAAATGCTATACTTGTAGGCAAAAATCTCTATCACTGCTAATCACATGGGAATAATTTGATCTATGTGTCAGAAATTTTGAAAAATATCTATAAATTATGGTGTGGACTATCTTAGTCATCTAGTGCTACTGTAACAGAAATACCACAAGTGGTGGCTTTAACAAACAGAAATTTATTTTCTCACAGTTTAGGAGGCAAGAAGTCTGAATTCAGGATCCCGGCTATAGGGGAAGGCTTTCTTTTCTGTTGGCTTTGGAAGAAGGTCCTTGTCTCCTCTGAGCTTTTGCTCCTGGGCAGTCTTCATTTGGCTTGGCATCTCTCATTCCCTGTCTCTACTTCTATTCTCTTGTTTAATATCTTTTGTATCTCAAAAGAGATTGATTCAAGATACATCTTATACTACTGTATTTTTACTCAGATAATGAACTTTTTGACATTTGTTTGTCAACTGCACCCTTCCCCTGTGAAGTGTTTTCTTAAGTGTGCTGCGCTAATTTTTTTAACAACATGTGAAAAAATTGGCATAGCTGTGCTTACAAAAATACCTCTTGGGAGGAGGATGCGGTTGGCAGACAAATGTAGATGATGTGTTATTTGAGTAAAAATGTGATAATACTGTCTCACTAACAAAACAAAGACAATCCATTCGCAGATGGGATTATAACCACAGGCATAGAGGTTAGGATTTACAATACACATTTTTGTGGGACATAATTCAATCCGTAACACTGTCTTTTGTGTTTTGGTATGTATGAAGTATGTCTGGGGCCCTTGTGGCACAGTGGTTAAGATCTCCGCTGTTAACCAAAAGGTTGGCAGTTCAAATCCACCAGCCACTCCTTAGAAACCCTATGAGGCAGTTCTCCTCTCCCTTATAGGGTCACTATGAGTTCGAATTGACTCAAGGGCAATGAATTTGGTTTTTTTGTTTTTGGAAATATGTGTTGGTATGTGTGAAGTAAAAGTCATTTTAATGAAAAGTGCAAAGAAACCAAGTCCTACACATGGAGCTGGAATGTACGTTAAATGTTAGGGCCAGTGGCGGGTGGAAATTTTGACTTACTAACTGGTGCTGGGATTCCATCTTAGTATTTTTGGCTTCTAGTTGTCATGGACAGCCTTTTAAGAAAAGCAAAAACCTTGACAAAGTTGGCTCTTAACCAAGCAAACTCAACTGTCTTAGCTAACTTTGGGGTGCTATAAACTAGGACAATACCCTTTTAGAAACAAGAGTAAAACTTTCCACAAAGACGGCTTTCATTTTTCATTCTATTCCTATTCTCAACTGACTCCTGAATGTCTAGTTTCACAAAGTAAAACTAAAGTAAATTTAGTGTTTTCTTCTTACCTCATCTGGGCTTGAAAAAAAATAGAACAAATGTCTATACAATTTCTGACAAAGCATATTTCAAATTTAACACATCGTCTTTTCTCATGGTCAGACGCACAACTTCTGCAGAGAAAAAGCAATGAACATATAAAAAGATTATGGGCTTGTGGTTGATTTTTCTTTTTCCTTTCATTTTTCTTTGATTTTTTTTTTTACAAATTAACATGAATTACTATTGCCAAAAAAAGTCTATATTAAAACAAACAGAAGAAAACCTGGTATTTATGATTCTGAGAGATCTGTTTCTTTTAATTTTGAAAACAAAATAAAACTTCACCAAAGGTTAAAGATTTTTTTTTTCCTCTGAAAATAATTGTTGGGTGCCTATCAGATGATAGTCACTTCCAGGAAAGGATAATTTGGGAATCTGTATGGCAATGATTAGCACTAAGTTTGTATATAACTGAAAACAGAACAAAACAAAAAAGAATAAATTAAAGGTGACTTGGAAAAGACGGATGTTCATAACAGGCAATATTACGTTTTACATAATAGCAAGATTATATTGTATTTTTCTCTTGTTTAAAATGAGCTATGAAATTAAGCAACCATGGTTGATATGGCATGCACATGGCAAAATCATCATTGATTCTGTGGTTCACTGATCTGCAGAAACTCAATCTCATGATCTAAAATGGTGGCTAGAACACCAGCCATCATATCAAAGCCCCAAGCAACAGGTTGGGGGAAAAGAATAAAAGATTATGACTCTTCTGCTAAGGATAATTCCTGAAAGTTTCACATGATGATTCCACATACAATTTCCCTGGACACACTAACAACAAGAAAGGCTGGAAAATATGGTATTATAGTTTAAAATTTGCCCAGTTAAAAGTTAGGGTTCTTATTACTAAGGCTAAAGACGTTATGGAGAAGAAATTAACAGCTGGCCACACACAAACAAATATATCACTATCTCTGCTCTATAAAATCATGAAAAAAAAACCTAAACAAACATTGCCATCAAGTTAATTCTGACTAATAGCAACCCTCTGGTACAGAGTAGAACTGCCTCATTGGGTTTCCAAGTTGTAATCTTTTATGAAAGCAGACTAACGTATCTTTCTCCCGAGGAGAAATCTGGTGAGTTCAAACCACTGACCTTTCCGTTAACAGCTGAGTGCTTAACCACTGTGCCACCAGGCCTCCTTTTCTGTAAAGGCACTGGGCCTAATAATTTTAAAAATATTTTTAATATTAATATAATTAGAATAATTCACATTTTCTAAGCCCCCTATACATGTCAGACACTTTTATCCCATTTAATCTTTTTTATTGTCTTATGAGATACATAGCATTTTCTTTTTGCATAAAACCAAACAGGTGCTATGTAATTGAAGTCCAGCTTTGCCTGTTTCAGAGTCCGAGGGTTTAATCATCGTGGTATACTATTTCCTAACAAGATTTCCTGTTGCCACAGTTCTAAGAAGGATGAGAATTAACTATGGATGACAGTGTAATAATTTTGGCATATTTTTGTCAGAAGACTATGATTTTATCAGAGGTAAGAAGGCTTATTTCCAGTTTCCATTTTGGATAGTGTAATTGAAGAGGTGACTCAAAAGCAAGCAGGGTCCATGAGAACCTAAGACAAGAAAATCTTTGACGACAGCTTGTAAATTTTTACTACATTAATCAACATACTGCTAAAGAGAACTACCTGCCAGAATAACTTCTCTCAATTTGAGATGAATACTCTTCCTTAACTTTTCATTTCACCATAATGACCCAGAAAGGCTAAGCAAATATAGCTAACTGGGTATGTGGGAGAAGAGACTTTTAAAGCTGCACCCTCGTATCTGTGGAGTGAATAAAATACTATACTCATTCTTTGTTTATTACGTAGAATCCTGTTTTAGGTTAATGCTTACTCATAGCTAAGAAACAAATATATGAAGGAAAGTTTTTCTTCTTGGGTCATGTATCAGACTGTGCTCAGTCTAAGGAGGCTGGAACTTCCTCATTATTGTCTCTTTAAAAGGGAGATCTCTTAGAAGGACTTCCGGCAAAATGGAGCTCTAGGCAGAAGCACCATGCCGTCCCTTCACAGCAAAGATCTGAAAAACTATGCCAAACAGAGAAAACAGCAATCCTGAAACCCTAAAATATCAAAAGAAGAGATAAAGAAATCAGCCAAGCACCAAATGGAGTGAGAAAACTGACAGAGAACGGAGAGCGAGGAGAGATTTATGCATACGTCTCCTATCAGCTAACACAGCACGGATCCTCCATCTTGGACTCCTATCGGAGACCAGCAAACAGGGGGTACGAGAAAGCAGCGTCATGGAGCTTCCAGTGGGAGACAAAACAACAGGTAATTTGTGATATATGCTTTCCCACCCCATGCTTCTTCACCCCCACTCGGCATCCTCTGCTTCCCTCGGCCACAGTCTCTAGTCCGGGAAGCACCGGCTGCTTGGATTCCACCTGCCCTAATGGGCTGGCTCTGAGTGCCATTTGTTGGCTGCTGGTGTCGCTTTTTTCCACTTCTTTAGATTTCTTCCTTACCTCTCACCACCTCCCCCTCCTTTTGCTCAAATACCTCGCTCCATGCGCCATCTTTGTTTCCTCCGAAGGGGCCGCAGAGCTCCGTTTGAGTGCTTCCCGTTCTGGGCTGCCATGCTGGTGGGATCCCGGGGCTTTTGTTTGTTTGTTTGTTTTGAATTGTTTGTTTGTTTTCTTTTCCTTTTC
>NW_004444345.1:41259-72664 GCF_000243295.1 Trichechus manatus latirostris | reverse complement strand
AAAAAGAGGGAGCTCTCTTAGATTCCTCACAGTTGCCTTCAACCCAGAGGTCTTCTGCCTATTCACACCTGAACACCTGAAGTACTAGCTTTTCCACTCTGCCTTTCACTTTTGAATGACATTCAAATAAAGTACCAATACATTTCTACTCACCTCCATGGTGAAAATATGTACCAGGTAGAGACAATTTCATGTATCAAGTCATATTAAGCAAATATGGACTATGGGAAAAAATTGATCACTTAAAGTAAACTTCCTTTCTTATCCTCTTCAACTACGGTGTGACTAAGTTAAGTAGTCAATTTATGCAACACTTTAAATTTGTTAGTTCCACTGGTACAACTTGTATCTTTATATGAGGCTTAAGGCAACTGCTTCTCAACATCAGTTTTACCTCTGGTGTGTGCATACTTCTTTTCTAAGGCGCTGTGGGGATTATGCAAAGAAGGCACAGTCCTTATTCTGGAGGAGATAGCAAGGTAATGGGAGACCTAAGATAATTTAAATGTGATGCAACTAAAAAAAAAAAAAAATGGTGAGGCGACATAACCAGGTACCCGTGGCTAGAACATTAACATACGTACAGCAGATGAGAAACACTAACTAGGGCAGTGAGAAGAGTGTAGGAGGCTCCAGTTTATTAGTGAGATAGGCTGATTTACAATTAATATCATGCCTGTAGGGTTAGCACAGGAGGACTGTAGGGCTGAGTCATCTGACAACGATTGTCTGGCTTAACTGAAGATACTAATCTATCCTTACGTCGATTGAATGGAAATACTGACTACATCTCTGGTGGTTTACTTTGTTCATAAGCAGATATGAGTCAATTCTTCCAAATTCATGTGCATTCTCCCTGGAGCTCTTTTTAATATGTATCATCAGGAACATTCAGTAAGAAAATGTGTTTTCCCCTGAACAGGTCATTAAGAGAGTCCCATGTACCCGGCTACAGATTAAGTGTATTTAAAGTAGATAAACAGGCACAAGGCCTCATGCGTGATGATGTGCTTAATGGTTACAGAGACTACGTGGGCTATAAAAGCTATTAGGAATTCACTTTTTTTCCCCCTTTAGACAATTCACTAGTTCTGGAAACATTCACGGAGACCGTCTCTGGTAATTGCTTCAAACGACCAAAAGTTGCGGTCAGAACTGTTCTTAGAGTCTTTCTGGTTCCCTGTACTTACAAACATGCTTAAGGGCACTTAATGGATAGCCTTTTACTGATGTACCACCCTTTCATTACCACCTGGGCTTAGAAGCAAAAGACATAAAGGTGAGAATTATTTCCTTACGAGTTCAGCCCAGCCCTTCAATAACAGTGGCACTTTGTAGATGGCATCTATCAGTGGGAGGATAATTATACCTTAGGTCATTTTAGGCAGAGCAGGCCATAAAATGAAACACTATAAAATCTTTGGGCTTATAATAGTACCATGTCATAAATTCTCCCTGTGGAGAGACAGCGCTGGTGCCTGCTTTACATGTATAACGTACACAGTGGAACAATGCTCTAAGAATATCCTAATTCAGGAATTATTCTTCCTGTATTATTAAAGAAATCACTTAAATGCTTGGGCACATGGATTTTGAATCTCACTGTGGGATTCTTATAGAGAACACACAAGCACACACACATACACACACACACATTTGAAAAGATGTAGCCTATTAACAAAACCAATGTTTCCTAGTTTAGAGAACCCAAATTACCTCTTGGTCTTCAGTGAAGAAATAAGAAAACTATTGTGCTGGCTTCACAATTTAAACAAAACAAAACAAAAACTGTTCCTTTTCTTTTGTTTCTTAGAGTGAATGTTATTTTTCAATTATTTAAAAATTAAAAAGGTGATAATTATGTAACCCAAGGTAAGCTACAAAGGGTGATATGAAATAAGTCTCAGGTAGTCCTTGTTAGGTAAAAACTCAGCAGCTTTCATATAAATAATGTTCTTTTTTAAAAAAGCTTTGACTCTATTTTAATGGATTGATATGGGTCCTATCTAGTGTTGGGAGTTCTTAGTTCTCTATTGTAACTCTCCTGACTTCAGGGTCACCTTCCCCATACTCCTCTGATGGATATAACTATGGCCTTAATAAGACAGAACCTTAAGTCATTCTCTTCTTCGTACTTTCTTCTAACATCTTTATTATAATGGAATTTATCATCTGAATGCCTCTTTTTCTGCTAGTTGAATTTAAATACAAAGTTTAGGACTGAGTACCTAATAGCCTTAAAACCCAAGGAACTTCTTTATTTTCATTCTAGAGTTACACTGTCCAATGTATATCTCCTCGCCACATATGGCTGCTAAGTACTTGAAATATGGCTTATCCCAACTGAGATGTCCTGCAAGTGTGCAGAAAAAAAGTAAAACATCTCATTCATTTCTCATATTGATTATGTACTGAAGTGATAATATTTTGGATATATTGGGTTAAATAGAAGATAATATTAAAACTTATATTTTTAAAAATATGGCCACCAGAAAACATACAATTACATATGGGTTTACATTTGTGCCTCACATTATACTTCTCCCAGACAGCGTTGGACTAGACAAAATCTTCACAGGAATTGAGACATCAAGAGAAAGGAGAGAGATTTTCTATTCCAACCCCTCGAAGTTCTTCCATGATGATAGTACACTCCACTTGAACATCAGTTCAGAGCTATTTTGACTCTCTTAGTCTATTAATTCTGCTAGAATTATCCTAGGTTCTTGTGGTTCTTCCCCTACCTTTTATTCTGTCCCAGTGAAATCTCTCCATCTTCTTCCCTACTTACACTTGCCTTACGCAAAAATTCCCATCAATAAGGTTAGTCAGTGTGTAGATATTCTACTTCCACAAATGGAATCTTTGTTGCCAATATCCATGCAGAGCTTAACACTCTTTCTGCCTCTGACGGATCTCAGTAATATGATAAAATCCTCACTCTTTCATTCTCCCGGTGACTTTCATGCGGTCTTCTGTGTTATATAATTTCACTTCTTTCTCAGAAGACATCTCTGCAGTAAACGTCTCTTGAGTTCTCCTGGTCCCTAAGCCCTACGAGCAGAAAATGGTCCAACAGAGTACATTTATGCTCATGTTGATTCTTCTGTTAGCCATATAAACTTTAAAAGACCCAGGTTTTGTGGAACCACATTTTGGGGATGTTCTTTAAGAAAAAGAACACACGATTACAAATATAAAATTAGGTCCAGGGTATTGGAAGGGGCGTGCACAAGTGAGAGAACTAGATATTAAGCTTCAGTTGCTTCAATATTAATTTGCATCTGAAAAGACCATTCACTTCTGCCATTCAGAATTTTTTTTTTTTCTGGATAGGGGAACATCTAATTCCAAAGAAAATTTTCCTGAAGGGGTCTCTCTCACTTTTCCACTTGGCTAAGGGCTGTGTGTAAATAACTATGGTGAATTGCCTCAAACTCCTACTGCCAATTATCTGCATCCGCAGTACCTCCTTTCTCAGCAGTTCAGTCAGACACATTTTGCCCGCCAGGCTTTTTCATCACATGTTTTGTTCTCAGTATACTTGAGATTATTTCGGAATGAAGTTAAATCAATAGGATCTTTTATAGTAAAGTAACTATCTTGTTTATTTCCATAAAATTTTTGAGCATAAATTGTAACGAACATATTAAAATGAAGATTATCTTGGTTGTTCTTGATAGTTATGTGAAACTGCAAAAAATAAGAACAATGATTTTCAACTATAATGAGAATTAAGTGTTTGGAGAAAACCTTGCCCATACCTCCTACCTGGAGCCTGCTGACGCAGCAGTTAAGAGCTTGGCTACTAATGAAAAGGTCAGCAGTTCGAATCCACCAGCCACTCTTTGGAAACCCCATGGGGCAGTTCTACTCTATCTTAGAGGGTAACTGTGAGTTGGAATTGACTCAGTGGTAACGGGTATGGTACCTCCTACTTAAAAGTGATAAATAAAATACAATATATGAACATATTATATTTGACTGATGTGTGTGTGTGAGTGTATAGATATATAGGTACAACTGAGTTGGCATCAAATTAACAAACTTCTCAAAGAATTCCCACAGGTAAAGTTTTAAGGTATATGAGCTCACAATACGAATATCACTACACCTAAGTGGGCAGAAAAAACAAACTTTAGAATTAGATATAAAAAGACTACAGATATTGCCATTTAAAATACATATTATAAATTGGTTTAATCTATAATATATTTAATACAATCTTTAATATATTTAAAGAAATAATAGAAGGAAAAAGAGAGTAAAAATAAAGATATTAAAAGTAATCAGATAACACTCACATAAATAAAATAAGAATTGGAAATTTAGTGGACAAATAAATTATAATAATCCCAGGCACCACTGAAAAGAGTGGACTGGAAAGAAAACTGCAGGTTGTCATCTAAAAGGAGGCTCATGTAGAACAAAAGATGCAAAAAATAAACAAACAAATAAAAACCAATGAACTGCTTAAAGACCTAGAACAAAAAGTTCTACCTAGACCTATTTAGAGTTCCAAAAGCAGATAAAAAGAGAACCAGGGAGTAATAATTTATAAAAAAGATAGCAGTTGGAAATTTTCTAGACTTGGTGAAAACACCAAACTCCATATTAAACCAAATCAAACTTGTTGCTGTCAAGTCGATTCTGACTCATAGCTACCATATACCAACCATATAGGACAGAGTAGAACTGCCCCATAGGGTCTCCAAGGCTGTAATCTTTACAGAAGCAGACTGCCACATATTTCTCCTGCACAGTGCTTGGGTTTGAACTGCTGACCTAGCAGTCGAGCACTTAACCACTCTGCCACAAGGGCTCCTACCTCCAGATTAACAAGGATAAATAAATAGGATAAATAACAAGAAATTGAAATTTGACTAAAAGCTGACTTTCAACAGAAATGGAAGCAAAAGATATAAATCTGCTATCCTTAAGGAGTTAAAGAAAATAATCCCCTGTCTATATAAATGCTTTGACTAAAAATGTATTAAAAATTAATAGATCCGTATAAGGCTAAGTGATTTATTAATGAAAATTTAGAATAATGGGTAGAGAAGAGGTATTTAAACATTTCTTGATTGTTTAATAAGGAAATGTGAAGATTCCTTGTAATATCCCGGAACAAACCCTTTGTGTTCAGGTCCAGGAGCTGTCTTTTCATGTTCTTTTAATTTCAAATATATCATAAATGGCTAATTTTGTATCTCCCACCACAAGAAATAGGTTATTACTGTTATTACTTACAATGCCATGGCTCTTCAGAACCTGTTTATATTGAAACAGTACAGATCTTCTTGCTAACGCAGTTCCCTAATACCATTTATTCAGTGCTGGTTATATTATTACTCATGACCCTGCATCATCCATCATGCCTGCCCATAGAACAGGCTTCCAATGACTCTCTTAAAGGATGTTACTGTGTTGTTTTGAAGATGACGATGAATGCATGTCTTACCCAGAGTAAACAGAAACGTGAATGAATTTTTTTCTGGGCATATTGTATTTAGAGTATATAATGTAATAGTGTAAAAGTAGAATAACACATCTTCCAACAATATCTTCCCTTGAAATCTTGACCATTTCCACATACCACCACCAGTGGTTAGGGGAATAGGTAAGGGATCTGCGGGCAAAGTGAGAGGAGTGTCTCGTTCACATAAGAAATGTCCTTCCTTCATCTGACATGGCTTAAGACTGACCTGGGAGAGCACCAAGTCACTATATCATTTGGAGGTTAGAGAGGACATTAATCAAGAGTCCACTGGCATTATGGAATAGTGGTCTAGAAAGTTGTCAGAGGAGATAGATGTGACCAACTGTGGAAGGAAGACTGGCTGATGCATGGTGTGGAGCCTGCTGAGGCATGAACGCCAGCGTTGGGGGCTGCACAGGATAAAAAGTACCTGTGACCACCACTACCACTCTCATGTACTATAGACCTAAGATGGCATTGTAGTTGGAACATACGTGTGAGAGCCAATACTGGGCCCATAAATGTGGCTTAAACCCAATGGTATATGGTGGTAGCCCAGAGCTCTGAACTTTTTCTGTGATGAAAATGATAGTCACCCCAAATCAGCATGTCAGCATCTTAGTGGTGTCCTAATCTCATACAATCTCACTAGAGAAATACTTAACCAGACAGTGTGCAATCCATCTGCAGGCTGCCTTCCTAGAACCAGAGCCTCGCCTTAGATGCTGGAGCAGCTGGGGTCATTAGCTGAGTCCAGTTTTAGTGGGGCAAGAGAGTCAGAGAAACCCTAAAAGTTAAAAATGGGAACTAAATCCCTTGCAAATCCCAGTGTGGGCTTGGGCCGTCTCATCCAGATAGCACAACCAGCACAAACTTGTCCCAGGTACTGGTGCAAGACATAGAAAATGTTGAAAAAGGCACTTCCAAGAGTAGGCGCCACCTAAATAATGGGGCTGTGCTTGCCAGGGTCTGAGAGCAGTATTTTCTACAAGTTCTATATCACCCCCAATTTCCTCCCCAATGCAACTTATGTCCTGTACTTTTATCTTTTCACAATCCCCTTTTCTGTTGTAAACCATTTGAAACTCCTTCGCTCACACACCTTCACATACACCCTCCCTCTTATACACTATTTCTAGAGCTTCTGCCTACTGCTTTTGGCTTTCTATTGTTCATGTTTAAAGAAAGATGAGGGAAGAAAGCAAACATGTTTCATATCTGCCTACACCTAATTTGTTGGTCAGTCAGAGAGACAAATGGCTCAGACAGTGAGAAGGGCAATTGAAATAGCTCTTATTCAGACTAATTATAGGAAAAGGAGAAAAAATGAAAGATCTTTTAAAAGCTTTTTGTTTTATTTGCTTGTGTTTGTATGTGCTTGTTAGAAAGAAATAAAGTATAAGAGAAGAAAATATACAAAGAAAGAATTATGAAATATAGATAGCTAAAACACCAGAAAAGTAACTTTTTAGAACTTCTGTTCAGGGGATGTTTCTCTAGCAAAGTGGAGAAAAACAGGAACTCATTCCTTTATTTTTTTTAAAAAAAAAGTATTTAAATTACAAAATTTGAAGTATTTAAATGAAAATAAATATATTTCCTGAATTATGGAATTAGTGATAGATAGTAAAATATAAATCATACCAAATTATAGGCAAATAAGGAGAGAAATAAAAATACAGAACCCCAAAAGAAGATGAAACAGCGAAAGAACAAGGCAGCTGATAATCATGGGAAATCTGGAGTAGAAAAACTCTCTCTACTTTAAAATATAAGAATCCCAATTTAGTATTGGATTTAGAGGTAGTAAACCATCAGAGATTGCAGGGAACAGCCTTGATTTGATCTAGTATCCTACAATGAGATAGCTGACTAATGGCCACTGCAATCTGAATTAATTAACATCAATTTGTTTTTTAATAAATAGCTTCTGAAGCCCATTTTGATAATGAACGCTGTCTAGAGGAAAGTCAAACAATGCTATCTGATATATGTGGAGCCACAGCTGTACATATTTGACCTCTATTTTACACAGTTGTGCCTCATTGATTTCTTCTGTTAAACTCCTGGACTGAACACTGAACAATGGCGGGAGCACTCATACATCTTCCACGGAGACCCAGTCTATGAACTGTAACCCTGCAACAGGACCAGAGCATTTCTGCATCTCCAACATTGGCTGCCTGTCCTGATGACATACTGCCCAGATGCTGTCCTTAAGAACAAATAACCTCAAAAGTGTGACTACGGAATCAGTCTTTACGGGCACAAACAAAAATAAAAGGCTTGACACAAACTCAATGTATAGCTGAGCTTCAAGTTTTTTGGCTTCAAATTTAAATCCACATAGAGTAGGTCTATTATAAAAGGACTTCCTGTACTTAAAGAGAATTCAAAAATAGAACAAGAAACTATCAGAGACCCTTGTATCTTACCACGAATATGGTATTAAAAAAACTACTTCCATTAAATGAAAGGTTTCTTCGTCAACATCTCCAGTGAAATTTCTCCCAATACTTTAGGAATAGTATTATATCTATTTATGTTAACTCACTTCTTTTAATGATATAAAAGAATAAATTTAAATCAATTGTATTTAGTCTCAAACTACTGTTTTCATATTTATTAAAAACTGTTTCGATAACTGCAGGCAAACATCTTGTATGTCTTTACCTAACTGGGATGATGATAATAAGATATAACCTGTCTCTTGTTTTTCTTCCTCTGCTTTCAATAAAGAGTGGAGGGGGAAAAACAGGACAAAGAAACAAAAACACGTGAGAAATAGGAGGCCAGGGGTCTTGTCTTGGAAATTCTGAGAGTAAAAGTATGAATTGTTGCAGTTGTTAGGTGCTGTCAAGTCAATTTCGACTCATAGTGACCACATCTGACAGAGTAGAACTGCCCCATAGGGTTATCTTGACTGTAATCTTTATGGGAGCAGATTGTGAGGTCTTGCTTCCATGGAGCCGCCGAGTGGGTTTGAACCACCAACTTTTAGTTGGTTAGCAGCCAAAACTGCTCGCCATCAGGGCTCCTTAAAAAAAAGTATGAATTAATGTGGCCATTTTTAAGTGAATGA
The DNA here is from genome assembly GCF_000243295.1 of Trichechus manatus latirostris. Taxonomy (NCBI): domain Eukaryota; kingdom Metazoa; phylum Chordata; class Mammalia; order Sirenia; family Trichechidae; genus Trichechus; species Trichechus manatus. Next base: position 64,103 of record NW_004444345.1, on the reverse strand, counting down.
TATTTCCTCATTTACTACCGAATGCGTAGTGCGAATGACAGCTTGGAGTTGTACAATACCTTATCATGATAATGCAAACAATAGTCCTCATCAGGCTAGGAAACAAATCGCCAAAACTTCCAGTCTTTGCTTTTATTTTGTGACTAGCATAACATTTACATTATAAAGGTTTGCATGGTCTGTGATTTCTTTTTTTCTGCAATTGCTGGTTTCTTATTTCAGAAAAGTTCTGTTTATTTTAATATGGTTTCCACTTGCATGAAGAATCAAAAAAATGCACTATAGGTTGATATTGTTGTTAGGTGCCATTGAGTCGGTTCTGACTCATAGCCACCCTATGTACAACAGAAGGAAACACTGCCTGGTCCTGTGGCATCCTCACAATTGTTGCTATGCTTGAGCACATTGTGGCAGCCACTGTGTCAGTCCATTTCATCCAGGATCGTCCTCTTTTTCACTGACCCTCTCTCCCTTACCAAGCATGATGTCCTCTCCAGGGACTGGTTCCTCCAGATAACATGTCTGAAGCATGTGAGATGAAGTCTTGCCATCCTTGCTCCTAATGAGCACTCTGGCTGTATTTCTTCCAAGACAGATTTGTTCGTTCTTCTGGCAGTCCACGGTATATTCAATATTCTTCCCCAATACCACTATTCAAAGGCATCAATTCGTCTTCAGTCTTCCTTATTCATTGCCCGGCTTTCACATGCATATGAGGTGACTGAAAATACCATGACTTGGATCAGGGGCACCTTAGTCCTTCCTCAAAGTGACATCTTTGCTTTTGAATACTTTAAAGAAGTCTTTTGTAGCAGATTTGCCCAATGCAATATCATTTTAATCAAATAGTATATTCAATAGAAAAGATAGTGTTTGCTTAGTTTTACCAGACTGACTCATGTTAGAATGACAGAGAATTGCCAAATATTATCAGATAACGTAGATTACTGGAGGGTAGGTTATATGGTTCATTCTCTATGTCTTTTGACAGTTTTTTGCTCCTCGTAAGCTGTCAATAAGCATGTATTAAATGAATGAATACTATATATATTTTTCAATATTTAATTAACAACTAAGTTTAGAAATCTGAACTGACTCAAAGACAATTTTTTTTTTTAAGTTTCGAAAGTGACATCACATTTATCTTTGAAGTTATGTGTGGTACAAAGAATTAGGAGCAGGTTTTCTTAATTCTGGTTGCTGTGAAACACCACTCTCTTTTCTGTAGGTTTAATAGTGATGTCCTATATTTGGAAGCCCTATGGGGCAGTTCTACTCTGACCTATAGGCTCACTATGAGTTGGAATCGACTTGACAGCAATGGGTTTCATTTGGTTGTGGTATATTTGAAGTATGCCCAGTTGAGCATCTCAAACTATTATTAGAATAAAACCTGTGAAAGCCTGAACCTGTATAAGGTGGAAACCTGTCAAAGAAGGAAAACTCAAATATTTTCCACTAAAATGAGCGATAGAAAAGTAGTAAGACTGCACCCTGTGAAAGGTGGAAAACCTGCAACACCTGGAAAAACAAGGCAGTCTCATCCAGGTCTGACTCTCACAGGTTTCACTGTATTTTTATTATGGATCTTTAATAAGGCAAACCTAACTTCCAAATAACAAATTGCCTGTTATTTGAGTAGAGTCTGATTCTCCAGCTCTAGTTCTTCCAAGTGTAGCAATTGCACCTTCCAGAGAAATAGAGAAAAAAATCTTGCTAATGACTTCTCTTAATGGAGAAAGATGTCACTTTGAGGACTAAGGTGCACCTGACCCAAGCCATGGTATTTTCAATTGCCTCATACATATGCAAAAGCTGGATAATGAATAAGGAAGATCAAAGAAGAATTGACGCCTTTGAGTTATGGTATTGGTGAAGAATATTGAATATGCCATGGACTGGCAGAAGAACAAAGAAATCTGTTTGGAAGAAATGCTCCTTGGAAGCAAGGCTGGTGAGACTTCATCTCACATACTTTGGACATTTATCAGGAGGGACCAGTTCCTGGAGAAGCACATCATGTTTAGTAAGGTAGAGGGTCAGCGAAAAAGAGGAAGATGCTGGACAAGATGGATTGACACAGTGGCTGCAACAAAGGGCTCGAACATATGAACGATTGTGAGGATGGACCAGGACTAGGCAGTATTTCATTCCGTTGCGCATAGGGTCGCTATGAGTTGAATCAATGCGCATAGGGTCGCTATGAGTTGAATCAGACTCCATGGCACCTAATAACAGCCACAATGGAGAAAGAAGGTCCCATATTCTCTCATCTCCTTTTGGAACTGTTCCAGTTGCCAGGGTGCTACAAAAGAGTGGAAGATAAAAGTGTGGGCTTCGGTCACAGAAAATTTTATACAATAAGTGATATCTGAGTAGTCATTTGAAAAATTATTTTGGCAGTTGCAGAATGTATAAAAAGTTTTTTAAGTTATCAGTAATATCATATACAAAGACTGAGGAAAGAAATGGCACGGCATGTTTTAGGTAACATGAGCTATTCAGTACTGCTGAAGTTAAGAGATGAGCGTGATCATAGATTATATGGGTAGAAACCTACCAGGAAATCTCTCAGGACCTCAATCATTATGAGTATTAAATATTGTACCTTTCTGTAGGCAATATGGAGCCATTGAAGGATTTTTATTAGTAATGAGTCACAATCAGGTTTATTCCGGTGAATTACTCTGTCATAGAATGAAGGGGCAACTGGTGGCGTGACGGGCTGGACTAGAGGAACAAGATGCAATTAGATGTCTCTAGAAATAACTTGGTGGATGATTGTTAAGTATATGAACTAGCCTTGTTATTCAAAGTGTGGTCACTAGTCATGGATCAGCAACATGGACATCACCTGGGATCTTGTTAGGTGTGCAGAATCTCAGGCTACACCAGACCTACAGATTCAGCATCTGCATTCTAACAACACTCCCGATCAACTTCTATTTACAAACTGAAAAACACTAAGAGCACTGAGCTAAAGTACTGACAGTGGAAGCACTGACATATTTGAACTAATCAATACGTAATAAATGATACATTGGAATAGATTTAAAAAATTAAAAATTTGTGTCTCATCACTTTTGTGAATCTAATTATATTTTTGTTGTTAGCGTACACTTTAACCTTGAACTTACTTCTTGAATAAAATGGATGAAACTTTATATTCTAAATATGATAGAAAAAAGAATGCAATTTTAAAGTCATTCCTGTAAGTTGTATAGTGACTCCTTGGGTTTTAAAAGGAGGCTTTTAGGATATAAACTGAAATGAATTTTAGCACTTTTTGTTCCCAATGCTTACCTCATTTCATCATTTCCTGCTTTCCATCCCCCAGCTTGTCCTTCGAGTCTTTATATTTGAAGGACGTTTCTGTAGGGCTCAGTACTCATGTTATTCAAACTCTTCATGGCTTTACTTCACAGAATGTAATCTCTGCGAGCTACTGCTGTCACTCATTAGGGCCCCAATGTGCTGCACAAGGCAACGCTTTGTAAACAAGGTACCGAGGGTCAAATATTATGTTACCAGTGAGGAAAGCAAAGAGACAGCAGAAAACTAAAGAGACATACTGCAGGGAACAATGTATGTGTCAAAAACTTTGGGTTTGTGTGAGGATTAAATAGAGTTGTTTAACATTCGAATCCCCCTAGTTTTCACTTGCTGCATTTGCCAGCAAGAGTATGGCTTATTCCCACAGACCGCCTTCTTTAAAGATTCCCCTTGTTTTCCAGACACCTAAGAGCGCAGGCCTAGTACTGCGCCTCCAACAAATCACAAAGCATGCCTGCATTCTGCTACGTATCAAAGTCTCTTAATATGCCATCGAAGTTCTTCAAGGTCAGGAAAGCAGTTTACCAACCTTTTACATATCTTACAGTAGCAATAAATTTATTCTAGTGCATGACCTATGAATATTTTAGATGCTCTGTGAGAACACCTTTTTAGCTTAAGAGAGTCTGTGTACCCCAGGTTTAGGCTCAAAACATAGCCATTGTTCTCTGTGCCATGCTTTTATTGTCATTCAGCTCCACTTAAGATAAAGCTTTTCAAAGTACTTTCTGCAATATTTGCTAGTTAATCAATGCAACTTTTATTTAGAAAAAAATAAAATCTTTTTTTTTTTTGGTACATTGAAATCTGTTTTACTCTTTTTCTGATTATGTAGTGTATTAAACCTGTAATCGAGAAACAAATGATTCATATTTCCCCCACCTCAGGCATCCCATGGAAAATTACTTTTTGTATTCTACGTTTCTGGGTTTTTTTGTGGGGTTCGTTTGTTTTGTTTTGTTCTTCCTGAATCTTCAGTGATGAAAGAATTCACAGTATAATTTATGATTCAGAAGAATTATAATTAACAGTTAAATGAAGAGTCCATCTATTTTTCAGGTTAGATGATATTAATTTGACATCCATGTGCTAGATGAGATGATGTTAGTTCTCAGGCACCCTCAGAAGTTCTACAGTAGCTTCATAGTATAAAAGGTCCATTTGAAGGCCTGCATTTGAGGGCAAAATATATATTATATATATTTTAAAATCAGAAGTTGTGATGAAGAAGGAATAGAATTAGAAATCTTTTGTTTATGTAGCCTACTTCAAAGATTATATGCAGCCAAACCTGAGACAAGAGTCTAGGTTGTTTGGGGATTGAGGGACCAGAAATTGAACTTTACTTTTTTTTCATCTAACACACACACACACACACACACACACACACATCTCCCCTCAGCAAATTACTCTCAAATACTTGTTCCACTAGTAAAGACCCACCAAGTGATGTTTAGATTATTTCTCATATAGACAGATTTTTAATGAACTTGGCTTTATGTAGAAGCTGACTCATTGGAGGTTTTTTTTTTTAATGTTTATTTCACGGGCAACTTGTTCCTCCTGACCAGATACTTTGCCCATATTTATGGATTTGCTCTTACATAGAACATAGATGATTTCCTGATACCTGTTTAATCAAGTTTACTTTTTCATACTCATGACATTTAGTCATCAAAATGTCATGTTTACCTATTATTTGTTCTGAAATTTTATGCCACTACCACACAGTCTTGATAAGTGTAGCTTTGTATTAAGTTTCGAAGTTAAGAAGTGTAAGTCTTCCAACTTTTGTTCTTTTTGAAAAATGTTCTGACTATTGGATGTGCCTTCCATTTCCATTTGAATTTTAGGAGTAGTTTGTAAATTCTGCAAAAAGGCAGGTGGAATTTTTATAGGAATTGCATTGAATCTGTAGATCAATTTTGAGAATACTGCCACACTAACAATATTGAGTTTTCTGATCCATGAATGTGGGCTGTGTTTCCATTAATTTAGTATTTTTAAATTTCTTTCAACAACATTTTCTAGGTTTAATTTTACACGTCTTGTCCTTCTTCTGTTTTTTATTCCCAAGTATTTTATTCTTTTTGATGCTATTGTGAATGAAATTGTTCTCCTAATTTCATTATTGGGTTTTTTATTGTTAGTTTATAAAAATTCAATTCATTTTTGCATATTGTTTTTGTGTACTACCACCTTGCTGAAATTGTTCATTAACTCTAACAGTTTTTGGTGCATTCTTTAGGATTTTCTATATATCAGATCATGTCATCTGCAAATAGAGATAGTTTCATCTCTTCCTTTCCAATTTGGATATCTATTACTTGTTTTTCTTTGCTAATTGCCCTGGCTAGAACCTCCAGCATGTATTGAACAGAAGTAGCAAGAGTGGGCATTCTTTCCTGTTCCTGATATTAGAGGGAAAGCTTTCAATCTTTCACTATGAAGTTTGAAGTTAGCTGTGTGTTTTCCATAGATGTCCCTTTATCATGTGGAGGAAATTCCTTTCTACTTCTAGCCTGCTGACGGTTTTTATCAAGAAAACAGTGTTGGATGTTGTTAAATGCTTTTTTTTGCGTTTATTAAGATGATTCTGTGGTTTTTTATCTTTATCCTGTTACTATGGTTTATTACATTGATTGATTTTTGTATTTCGTGAACTTTGCGTTCCTGGAATAAATTCCACTTAGTAATTGTGTATAATCCTTTTTATATGCTACTGAACTTAATTCTATAATAATTTTTTGAGGGTTTTGCATCCTTATTCATAAGGGGTATTAATATGTACTTTTCTTGTGAGGTATTTGAAAGGTTTTGGTGTCAGAGTAATATTGGCCTCATTGAATAAATTGACTGTTCTCTCTTCTACTTTTTGTAAGAGTTTGTGAAGAATTCATAACTTTTCTTTAAATCTTTTGTAGAATTTACCTGTGAAGCCACCTCTTCCAGTTTTTTCTTTTTTCGTTTGAAAAGATTTTTGATTACAATTCAATCCAATCTCTTCATTTTTTTTTATGTCTATTCTGATTTTCTATTTCTTCTCGGTGAATTTTGGTTGTTTTGTGTGTTTCTAAGGAATTTTTCTGAACATCTAACCCCATTGCCATCGAGTCAAATTCCCACTCATAGTGACTCTATAGGACAGAGTAGAACTGCCTTATAAGGTTTCTAAGGCTGAAAATCTTTATGGAAGCAGACTGCCACATGTTTTTCCCGGTGAGCAGCTGGTGGGTTCGAACCTCTGACCTTTCAGTTAGCAGATGAGCGCTTTACCATTGCACCACAAGGGCTCCTCTCCTGTTCATTCAGGGTATTAAATTTTTTAGTACAAAATTATTCATCATATTCCTTTATAATTTTTTTTTTTTTAATTTCTTCCAGTCTGATAGTAACGTAACCTCTTTCGTTTCTGATCTTGGTAATTTGAGGACTCTCCTTTTCTTGGTCAGTAGGGCTAAAATTTTGTCAAATTTGTTTTTCTGTTCAAATAATCAACTTTTGGTTCTGTTAATTTTCTCAATTTTTTTTTTCTATTCTCTATTTCATTTACGTCTACTCTATTTTTGTTATTTCCTTCCTTTTGATTGCTTAGGGTTAATTTTATCTTCTTTTTCCAGTTTCTTAAGGTGTAAAAACCTATTGCCATTGAGTAGATTCTGACTCATGGTAATCTTATAGGACAGAGTAGAACTGCCCCATAGGTTTTCCAAATTTTACGGAGGCAGACTGGCAAATCTTTCTCCCATGGAGTAGCTGGTGGGTTTGAATCACTGACCTTTTGTTAGTAGCCAAGTATTCAACCACTGTGCCACCAGGGCTCCTTTCTTAAAGAGTAAGTTTATGTTATCAATTTGAGACTTTTTTGTAGGAGTTTACAATGATAAATTTTCCTCTAAGCCCTGCTTCAGCTGCATGTCATACATTTTATTATGTTATTTTTTTATTCACCTCAAAATATTTTCTAATTTCTCTTTCAATGTCTTTTTTTATTCATTGATTATAGGAGTATGATGTTGAATTTCCACATATTTGTGAGTTTCCCACATTCTTTCTGTTACTGACTTTTCATTTCATATAACTGTGGTCAGAGGGCATACTATTTATAATTTCAGTCCTTTTAAATGTATTAAGACTTGCTTTATGGTTTCACATATACTTTATCCTGGAAAATACTTGATGTGCACTTGAGAAGAAAGTGTGTATATTTGGCTGGACTTGGGTGGAGTGTTCTACAGATATGCCTATTAGATCTAGCAGGCTTATAATGTAGTTGTATCTCCAAGTACCTTCGTGATAGTCTCCCTAGTTGTTTATTCATTGTTGAAAGTGGGGTATTGACGTCTCCAACAATTCTTTTCTTAATTGCCATATTGATCAGAGAATATACTTGTATGATACCAATTTTTTAAATTTGTTTATTGTGAAATATATGGTTGGTTTTTGTAAATTGTTCTTGTGTACTTGGAAAAAAGTGGGTATCCTATATTTGTTGGAAATGATGTTCTGTTTGCACTAATTAGATCAGCCTTGTTAATTATTTTGTTCAAATTTTCTACATCATTGCTGATTTGTTGTTGTTTATTATTAAGAATGTATATTACCATCTCCTACTATAATGAAGGATTTGGCTCCTCTCTTTTCTGTCATTTTTTATTTCATGCAAAATATTTTAGGTGCATACCTATTTATAATCTTACCAGAGCAAAAATGTTTTGTCGGTTTTCTCATGCATATAATAATGTTGTAATAAATACTTACATTGCAGGGCTGTTGTGAAGATTAAATGACTTAATATGCAAGAAGCCCTTAAGAAAACTCCGGGTGCATACTCACTACTATAATCATGTTTCCTATATATTTTAATTAGTTAAGAATGCTGTTTGAAAAACATAAACTTAAGCACATGGCAACAGCAGGAATATATTCTTGAATCAACAGATAAATTATAAGCAGAGAAATCAAAATGAAGAAAAAAAAAGCTTAGCTTAGAAAGCCATTTGACAGATATAAAGTTAAGTACATCTGAATAAAAATGAATATAGCTAAATTAACTCCTCTGACAAGGGAAAAAATAAACATGAAAGGCTTTATAAAATCTCTAAACACATGGTGTCTAAAAGAGATACTTCAAAATGTTCTCTGGGAAATATTGGCTAGCTATTCACTAAACTGATTTTTCCTTCCTAAGAGTATAACAAGACTGTATTTCACAGGTTTCACTTTGGTTAGGTTCTACCATGGTCCTGTGTTCCTGCCAATCGAATAAGAATAACAATGAAATTCTCCCCTTTAAGATGCTCTCAAGTGCAAAGTTCCATACCTTTCCTTTTTCACCAACCAGACGTCAATGACCAGGAGACATGTGTTGAAGACGATGGAGCAACACGATGGAAGAAACTTGAATCCCGAGTCATTGCCTAGAGAAGAGCTGCCCGCCAATTAGCAAAACAATCTTGGTTTTTACCTGAGGAAAAAATAAAATTCTAATCCATACAGCCGTTTGAAATTTTAAGATTTATGTATTTCAGAAGTTATAATTAACTTAACTAATACAATTTCAAGAGGTTAAACATTAGGTAGTAGACAACAGTTTACTAGGAAAACACTAGCAAACAAACAAAAACAATAAATGTGGGTGTCAATATTTATTTCATATAAAAAGCATTACAGAGGGATGCTCATTCTCATAATGCGTGAAATTCACAATTTGGACTTAACAGTCATGAATCTTTATTTACTAAATAACAAAATTACTGTGTGGCATAATAAATAAAATGAAATATAATTAAAAATGTAAAAACACAATTATTACAAGATAATTTAACAACATAATCAGACTTTGATTGAACAGGTAAAGAAAAATTAATCAAAATTGATATATAATAAAGTGCAAAGGAAATCTTATTAAAGTAGTAACTGTACAGATTACATTTGCTGATCATCACCCAATACAAGCTGAAACAACATAAAAACCAAACCAGACATCTATTAATTTATTAAATAACTTCCATATAATTATTTACTAAAGAGGAAAATTAAACGTACAATTCTGGATCATTTGGAAAACTTAAAAAAATATAATTTCATTAAATTACCACTCATTCTTGATAAAAATCTAATAAAACTAGCAATAGAATGTTATTTATTTCAGATGATGAAAATAAGTCATCTCAATCCAATGAAGTATATAATGCTGAAATGTGAAATACTGGATACTTTCCAATAACAATTAGAAATGTGAGGTAGATAAATGCCATCATCATTTTCATTTAATATTTCTTTGTATTTCCAGACTAATATTCATAACATACGAAAGAGAAATAAGAAACAAAATTATGAGTAATAAAGAGACAAATTTATCATGATGTCTGCTGGAATATTTACATGTCTATGTAAAGTAAGGGAACCAATGAGATATGTTTAAAATTGAAGAAAGACTAATAATGTGTCTATAATAAGCAAGGGAGCAAGAATGAATGGTTTTTCTGTATACTTGAAATTCTCATAAGAAAATTGCTATTCACAATAGAAACAAAAGAAGTGAAATCCAACAAAAAGTAGGAATTTACTGAGAAATTCAAAAGAAGATTGTAATAAATATATACATATTCCTTGTGACTAGATAAATTAAACATGTTGGAGTCCCCCCTCACTTCAGATTAATATAGAGAAATAGGTACCAAAATATGTTTGATTATTTGAGGGAAGGTTGCATGGAGCTTTTTGAAAATAATCAAGAAATGTGGAAAATATAAAACTTTTTGAGAAAGAAAATAGTACATTAGGATATATTTCAGTAGTTCTTAAAAAAATGTGGACAGGGAACACTATTCAAAGACTAAGTAGATGTGAAACAGATTCTACTAGAAACAAAATTTATATGAAAAAGAAATTTCTAAACACAGGCAACTGAGAAATTTTGTTATTCATTTTTAAAAAAATATGAAGAATGAAATTTTAAATTGAAAATACATATTAATATTTCATTGATTTCAACATGAAGAAGGACTTTAACATAAATGAAATGACAGATTATCAGAAATAAAAATAATCTATATATTCAACTACATAATGCTTTCAAAGTATCAAATAGCAAGAAATTTAAGTGAAAACATGCAAGTAACACTACAAATACATGCCTATTATCCTTAATATTCAAAGTTTGCTTATAAATCCATAAGAAAAACGCTTAGACCTTCATTACAAATGGGCAAAGAACTATACGGCAATTTTTCCAAGAAAAAGAAAAGATCAATAATATAAGAAAAATATTCTGTCTTAGTAATGATCAGAAATGTGAATAAAAGTAATAAAATCCTTCTTTTCACTACCAAATTGATGGAATTATCACTAAAAAATTAATGATACCTAATTTTTGTAAATGTTTGGAGAACCAAGAATTCCATGCACTTCTGTTGGAAGTATGATATGTTTCAACATTTCTGAAGTGAAATCCAGGAGTGTCTAACTAAAACTTTAAAAATGTACATACACTTTGAACTAGTGAGTCTGTATCAAAGAATTGTCAGAGTTTTGTTCATCCTAGTCAAAGTTTCAAAACAAAGTAAGGTCTAAACAGTTGACAACAATGATCTCTTTAATTATATGGGGATTTATTTTATTCTTTGTAACTTTTGATTTCCCTACAGGAATATATATCTAAAGTGGGAGAAAATTAATATAACAATCTTATAATATTTATTATTATGCAAAGTCACAAAATGAATATCAGTCATATATATTTGTGAGCACCTTCTAATATTGGTAATATGTTTAGTATATTCCTCAAATAACAGTTGTGGGAGGGAAAAAATAATTGATGCAAAGTAAAAATTAAGCCCGTCTTGTAGAAAATGTTTGCAATGTATATAAACTGACAAAGGGATAGCATAGAGAATATTCAAATAATTTTTAAAAACAGTGTAAAAAACAAAAGAATAAAAATATATGATGATACATTCATAGAAGAGAAAACTTAAAAAGCCATTAAAATCATGAAAAGGTGCTCAATTGCAAAATGATCATGGGAAAATTAAAATAATATTCATAAAATTAGCAAAAATTAAGAAGTCTGACGATACCGAGTATTAACTAGGATACATAACAGTGAGAACTTTCGTACTCTACTAATCACAGGGTAGAATCTCCAATAATGTTGAAGGGGTGCATTTCTTATAGTCTTTCACTCTACCCAAGAAAAATACAGTCCTGTATGCATCTGTTCAAGTATGTCACTGCAGCTTTTTTTGTAATAACCCTAAACTGGAAACCACCCAAATATCTATTGAGAGTAAAATGAATGAATTTTATTATAGTCATACAATTGGATTACATAATGTTGAATGAAAATAGAGAATTGTAGAACAAATAAATTATAAAGATTATGATGTTAAAAAACTTGTGAAGCCCTACTATATGTTTATATCTCTATATCAATATCTACATCTGTCTATATCTATCTACCTACCTACCTGTCTGTCTATCTACTTATCTAATTTAACATAGCCTGCAATAAAAGTAATAAACATTTGTTGTAATTATAAAAACATATTATAAATACTACCAAGATTGTTGTTACTTTTCGGCAGAAAGTACGAGACTAAAATAGGAATTAAGTGGCTAAACTGGAATCACCAACTGTAATTACAGTGTCATATTTCTTTAAAAAATAGACTTGTAAACACAGTAAAATGTTGAAATTTGACAAAGTTGAATGTGGATTTGAAAATGTTCATTTTTCCTTCTTCAAAATTTTCTATGCTCTTTAATTATTCTTATAAATAAAAATACAGGAAAAATTCAGATAGCTATCTTGACCAGAATATGGCAACAGAATATTAAATCAGGGCACAGCATGGCTGCTGGAGACCAACACAGAGTGAAACTACAGCACTCTATGAGATTACGGAAAAATTCATATTAATCCGATCTAATTTGATAATCTGGCTACCAATGGTAAATACTAGGGAAACTTTTGAGAAGATTTTAATTCTTAAGGAGTATTATTTATCAGGTCATCCTTCAAACCAGCCAACTAGTCATCCAATCAGCTAGCCTTCTGTTCATTTGCTGAGGATGGACCATATGTAGAAGGAGTAGGTTGAAAAAGGAAAGATATGATATTAACTCGTTTTAGTACAAAATTCTCCTTTATTGTCTAAATAATAATGATGATGTTTATGTCATCACTTGAGTATTTATTGTGCTCAATGTGCTATAGTAAGCAATATATATACTTTATCTCATTTAATGTTCAAATCATTCTATGACATACAGATTAATGTTATCTTTATTTTACAATTGAGGAAACTATAGAGAAAAAAGGAGGTCTGGTGGCACAGTAGTTAAGAGTTTGGCTGCTAACCAAAAGGTCGACAGTTCGAATCTACCAGCTGCTCCTTGGAAACCCTATGGGGCAGTTCTACTCTGTCCTATAGTGTTGCTATGAGTTGGAATCAACTCGATGGCAGTGGGTGTTTATAGAGAAAAAAAAAATATGTCTTAGGTTACACAGCTAGTAAATTATCTAAACAGAATTTAATACCAGCAAATCTGGATCCAAAGTGCACAGCTCTTAATCAATATACCGTAGTGACTCAGCCTGAAGTATATTACATCTTAAGAAAGTAATGAAATAGGTAAGAGATGAAGGAATTATAGACTGCTTTTCTTGCGTGATGGTATATGCAATAATTACAAGCATTATGATAGGACTCTGATATTGGATCAAATGACTTACTTCTTATTTTTCTCATGCTTTCATCAGGTTTCGAATTCTGGGATCTTTTCTTTATTTTATTTTCTGCTCAGATTATTACTACTGTAGGCCAGAAGGTGGAGAGAGATGGTGTCTTAGCCATCTAGTGCTGCTATAACAGAAATACCACAAGTGGATGGCTTCAACAAAGAGGAATTCATTTTCTCACAGTCTAGTGGGACAGAAGTCCAAACTCAGGGTGTCAGTTCTACGGGAAGGCTTTCTCTTCTCTGTCGGCTCTGGAAGAAGTTTCCCATCAGCAGTCTTCCTCTGGACTAGGAGCTTCTCAGGGCAGGAACCCCGGGTCCAAAAGACATGCTCTGCTCCCGGTGCTTCCCCTTTGGTGGTATGAGGGCCCCCCATTTCTGCTTGCTTAGGACTCTGATATTGGGTCAAGTGATTTAATTCTTATTTTTCTCATGCCTTCATGAGGTTTAAAATTCTGGAATCTTTTCTTTATATTATTTTCTACTAAAATTATTATTATTATAGACCAGAAGATGCAGAGAGGTGGATTTCTGCTTTGCTGTTAATATCACATGATTGACATATGGAAACCATAAACTATTCTTGCAATAGGTGTGAGGTGTGAGGTATTATGGGGATTCAGGTCCAAGGTAAAGCTGCAGAATAAAAGTATTTCGGTGTTGAAATCCCAGTAATGGTCAGTTAATCCATTGACATAGACAGTGTTCACATTCTGATAGGACAGTGCATTGTCTCCTGAAGACTGCTATGAGAAATGCCTCCAAAATAAGGATGCAGAGACAAAAATCGAGATTCTATTACCAGAGATATGTGTGGCAGCCTTGGACTTTATAGTTCCAACTTGCCCACTGGCCTAACAACACAGAGCAAAGAGTAAGACATTAACAAAATGAAATGGCTCATTAAGCACTCACACAGTCCCTTGGCAGTGCTAAAATCTTGCCATTTACTGTGTCATTGCCAAGTGCTGTTTCTTTGTCAGACAGGAGGGCCATAGAGAATAGGCCCAGTGGAAAGGGGTGTGTGGACAGTCCTGCACCATTAACTTCAGCTGGCTGAATCAGTCCATCAGATAAATGTGGTCCTATCTAAACAGTCCAATTCATAAAGGATGTATCTTCTCTCTCTAGAGAAGGACAAAGTGGAAAAAAGAAAAAAACTAAGAACCACACAGAATAATTCTTGTTCCACCAGCGTTCTTCTGTTTTAGAGATAAAGAAAAAAAAAATGTGGGAAATACTAAAGAAGTTACAATTAGGTCTTTGTAGGCTATCAAGGAAAGTAAAATGACAAAGGTTCTCTAAAGACTTAATTTTGCAAATGGAAGAATCTCATTAGCAGAAAGGCATAATGATACATTTATGGGAGAAGGATAAAATTAATACAATGCAATCTGAGAATTAAAACTTTCTTATAGATAAGATATTCTGTACCCATAACTTTAGTAGTCTATATTGGAATGGAAAACTGCTTTTTTTTTTTTTTTGCATTAATAGCTATCTCAAAAAAAATCAGTAAAAATGGCAATGGTTTATAAAGTTGTGTTTTTTAAAAACGACACTTTTCATTTTGAATGAATACATATATATATATATATATATATTTATAAGGATCAGCACAAAGTAGGTGCCTATGAGGCAGAGGTTAAAGATTTCCCAAATGTCTGAATTTCCCAAATTGCTGTATCACTCCATCATCTCTAACATCAACTACTCCTCCCCTCAATACTCTCCTTCCCATCTTTGAGTTCCATAATTCACTTCAATGTCTTACAGAACTCAGGAACCATATCAAGAAAATGGCTCATGCAGTTGTGGAGGCTGGCAAGTTCCAAATCCATGGGTCAGACGTAGGCTTCTCCTGACTCATGTGGCCACAGGGGCCAACAATCCAAAATCAGCAGGCCAGACAACAAGGCTGCTGACTCACAAGGCTGTGGAAGCTAGTAAATCAGGTCAGACGATAGACCGCTGGCTCATGGGGCTGCATAAGCTGGCAAATCCCAGAATTGGAAGGTCAAATGGCTGCTGGTTCAAGTCAGAAGGTGACCCGCTGGCTTAAGTCAGGCAGTGACAAGCCGGATGCAGGATCCAGATGCAGAGAAAGAGAGAGAGCCCTGCCAGAGCATCAACACATATGCATTAGATGAAGGCCACACCCCAGGGAAGGGTGTGACTTAAGTATGGGTAGGATCTGAGTCCTCAGGATACACCCCATGCTAATCCTGCCTTATTAACATATAGAGGTTAGGATTTACAACACATAAAATGGAGGATAATTAAGAAATTTACATCAGATCACAGCCACACAATACTAGAAATCATGGCCCAGCCAAGCTGACACACAACCATCACAGGTTCCACACACCTTACTTTCATAATCCCACTCAATCACTGTGTGTGAGTCATAAAGAATATAGCTAGAAGGATCATATTAAGTAATTCATTGCACAGCACGTTCTTAAAATAATCTTAGTAAAATGTATCGATATACCGTATGTTAATTTTCCAAAATTCTAAGAACTATAATAAGAGCAAAAACTTGTATAGCTTACTGCAGCAAGCACTACCTTATGTGCCTTAGAAATATTAAGAAGAAGGGAACTGAGACTGAGAGAGATTGAGCAACTTGCCCAAGGTTATGCAGTTACAAGTAATGCAGTTAGAGTTCATATCCTGGTGGTATACCTTCAAGGTCTCTACTCTCAACTCTTGCTTTAGGGGTTGGTAAGTGTTTTCTGTAAAGGGCTGGAAGGTAAACATTTTAGGCTTGTTGGCCATAATGTTCTCTGCCACAACTACTCAACTTTGCCATAAAAGCAAGCCATAGACAATATGTAAACAAATGGGCATGGCTGAGTTCTAATAAAACTTTATTTACAAAAAAGAGGCAACAGGTTAGAAGGGCTGTAGTTTGACGACCCCTCTACTACGTAGTGATATTGCCTCAGATGGATATTCAGACACCATTGCTGTTAACATTCTAACAAGAAGGTGTTTCTAAGTTATATCATTAAAAGTATATTTACATTAGATTTTTTTATTTCTATTACTTTGAGAGGTTGTCTGTATGTTTTAGGGGGACACAAGCAGATGCAAGTCCTTGAACAAAGGACAAAATTTATTTCTCTTGGAGTCTTATCCTCTTTGATATTTAGCTTCAGTTTCCATGCATATACCAATCAAATCAATCAAATCTACCCTAGACTGACAATCATACCATTCAGCTCTCTGTTACATCTTGTTACTATCATTCTCTGTTCATTACTGTTTTCCCATTTAAAAAAAAAAAAAAAGAACAAAAACAAAAACAGTAATACCATCTTGTAGTACTTACATATAATCTTTAAAATGACTTAAATTATTTTGGAATAATGTGTCAATTTAAGCAAATAAATGATGAAATTCAAACAAAACAAATTACTCTTCATTTTCAATAGTCTACCTTAGAAGTTTTCTCAGCCATCTCTGTCAACACAAGTATAATCACTTGGATGTCACTAGATTTATTTCAATTACGAAGTCTTGATACAATCAGCAATTCTTCAAATATTTCCTGGATATAACTTTCCAGTTTGACGGTATATATTTTCTGTGATTATGTGAAAAGGGACTCGGTACTCCCATGATCATGAGGGGTGCACAGAAGATTCAGCTGTAAATTTTTAACAAGATTTTTCCAGGCAGTACAAGAAGAGCCATTGAATCCGTGTCCCTTGTGTTTATCTGGGTACCCTGTGGGTAGAAGAAAGAATGAAAATGTCAGTTCTTCCTTAGCAGGGTTCCAAGTAGCTCTAAGAATGAGCCTTCACCAGTGGTAATCACTGCTACTTAGCAAGAGCAGAGTTTCTGAAATCCTAAGTTTCTTTTCATTCTTAGAAGAGAGGGAATGCTGCTTATTGCATAAATATTTTTGTTGTTGTTAGGGCCATGATATTCATTATGGAAATTTATCTAACCCACTGCCTTCAACTTGATTTTGACTCATAACGACCCTATAGGAAAAGCAGAACTGCCCCGTAGAGTTTCCAAGACTGTGGTCTTTATGGAAGCAGACAGCCACATCTTTCTCCCCCAGAGTGGCTGGTGGGTTCAAACTACCGACCTTTCAGTTAGCAGCCAAACACTTTAACAACTGTGTCACCAGGGCTTCTTGAGAACTTATCTATATCCAATAAACTATTGTTAAAAACATGTGTGTGTGTGTGTGTGTGTGTGTGTAACATCAAGGAGTTTTGTAGTTGTTTGTTTTGTTTTAGGAGTTTGCTGTGAAATTGACTTAGTGACATCTAAGTGATTTTATATGTGTTAGCAGTGACAACTGAGACAACAGTTTTACAGCACAGTATTGAAAATAAATGATATATTTGCCTTCTTTAAATTACTGTTTATTTAAATCACCATGTCATCTATTTCTTGTTTTTCTAATTATTATTTATTTAAATCATGATATCATTCCAAAAAGAAAGTGTATAAAGCACAGTAATGACAATTATAATAGTAAGATTAGTAAGACAATACATCCTGGCCCACATTTGCAGTAGAACATTGCCAAGATTGCCCCTTTCTGAATGAATCCCTCTCTCTCCTCCTGCCAGAAGTAACTGTTAAAGTATTACGTTTATTACTCCTTTGCTCTTATTTTGTAATAGTGTTTCTCAACCTTGGCTGCACATTGAAATTACCTGAGGAGCTTTGAAAAATACGGATGCCTGGGATCCACCTCGAAGGTTGTGATTTAGTTGTTCTGGAGTATAGTCTTCATATTCTATGACTAACTGATAGGACAATATTATTTTCCACAAGAAACCTTAGACAATGAGAGTTCTATGTAAGAAACAGACAAGCATTTTAACATTCTCTGACCTGACTCTCCTGAGCCTCCATTAGGAAATAAATAATGCCCAGACCATGAAACAAACAACCTTAGTTTCCTTCTCTTTCAAGCAAAACTGCATGGCAAATACGGATTCTTATTCCCCTCTTTAATTTCTATCCTTTTTCTTTTCTAAAGTCCTTATCCCTTCTTGTTTGCCTAGTTGTTAGAAATATTGAGCATGGATTATCTGGAGAATGGACACGCTTATTGGGAGAATATATTGCCTGTGGAGGGAAGCTGCAGTATATGAGCTTGTCAAGTAGGAGGAGACTAGCTTATGCAGGAACTTGCAAGCCAGGCTCTAAGAACTGGCTGGATTCATGTGGGAAAAATAAATCATTGAAGGAGTTTCCATGCTTTCCAGCTAAAGACCACCAGGAATATACCTGTAGTTTGACAACTTGGGTTTATTACTCATTGCAATGAGGGGAAACACTAACTATGGGGCACCTTGGGGCATCTCAGTAAGAGGGTGTTAGGAAGAACTTATAAAAGGATTTGGGCTTTGATTAGGTAATTTTTGGGCAGGTCTGGGGAAGGGAGAGTTCACTCTAAATTGAGTGCTGTTAAAAAAAACTGGCAATTCTATGATCGGGAGGGAAACCTAGAGAGAGCGTAAATTTGTAGTTGGTAAAGGAGCAGCTGTTAATCATTTCAGCTGAGAGAGGAGGTTGTGTGGTACTTTGTGGCTTGCACAGTGACCTTATTTTGTCTTATTTTATCATGATCTCGGAATGATCTTGTGTGATGTTTATGTTCTGTGAGATGGTCCAATGGGAGAAAAATCTGGTCTCACTGTGAGCATCAGGCCAGTTCTCAAATGTCAGGTTTTTGTCATGTGTGTATGTGTTTTTGCTTTCTTTTTTTTTCAGAGTTTAATTACCGATGTGATAAGATGATTGATATTTAACTGATTAAAAAAAAAAGTGGAGAATGATTAAGACTGAGAAGAAACTGAAAGCAGAGAGACCAGGCCAGAAACTATTTAGCAGTAAGGGAATTAAAAACTCTTTGAGGGCCAGAGCTATGGAGCTGTTTGACATTATGTAGACTCTAATTTCAGGTTTTGCATGAGAGACAATTGATGTTTTAATGTGATGTATTAACATGATCATTCATGAATTTATTCACATTATTCAATAAAGTTTTCATTGAACACTGACAATATCAAGAATTTATATATTCTGAGGAATTCAAATAGAAAGCTGACCTTTTGAAATGGGTTATTAAATGTTTCTCACTTAACCATGTTTCACACTCTAGCCATGGTTTATGTGTATATTTATCTGTAGAATGGTAAATGAAATGTTCGCTTAATGCCCTAGCAATTCAGCAGCCTGGTGGCTATTTTTAGAAGTTCATTGTACAAACCTAAGGCATTTGAAAATAGGAAAAAGTCCATTCAGTGTAACAGAGCTGCTTTTCATCAGGGATATTAAATGCATTTTTTCACACGGCAAATTAAGTGAACTGTTATACTAGACCATTTTGATACTATCTCACGATTGTAAAATAAAAAACCTAAACGTATTGCCTAGGTAAAATAGTCAAACTTTACATTTTATGCTTAACAGAATTTGGAAACTTGATTGCCACAGTTCATTTATTGCAGAAGATTTAAAGAGAAAAGCATCAACTCCCACTCTCTTAATGTTTTTATATCATTGAGCCATTTAAATAAGTCAGATTCTATGCATTGCTAAAGCATTAAGTTTAATATGTACAGAAAAGTATCTTAAGTGTGGGAGTATAAGTGTGAGTAAAGATCAGTGAAGCCTGAGTGCCCCTCTTGAGAAGGCTCTAACACTCCATATATCGGCTATAAACAGCATTCTTAGATTTATAGAGCAACTGGGAAACACCTTGAAATGAAATGAAGGATTTATTCTTTTCTCTTGTCCATTCTAAATTAGTGTCATGTACATTTTAGAGAAGGCTACATATTTATATGTAAGGCATAACATTAAATTTCTGGCAGTGTGTTCATGTAAATTATTTGGGGTATTTTTTTTCCTTTTAATATTTACATTTATCATCAATTTTAAATTAAGGATCTTGGTAAAATTTTTCAAATAAAGATCTGCACTGTCAAGATGGCATCTTAAAAAAGTAGAAAATTTATTTGGGACCCATAAAAGCAACTTGCTTTTTTTTAAAGTTTTTGCCAAATTAACTGGTCATATAAGTCAGATATCCAGAAAATTTTGATCCAACACAAAATAAAAATAATATATTTCTTCCATGTGTTCTTTTTGTTTCTGTCTGCTCTTTTGTTAATCTCTCTTAATCACTCTCTCTCTTTCTGGACTTCTCTGTCTGGTTTTCAGTTTCTCCCTGTTACCTTTATCTCTCAGCCTTTCTGCCTCTTTCTTTCTCTTTTTCTTTTTTTTCTCTCTCTCACTGTCTCCCTGCCCCATCCCTGCCCCACTACTCCACAATTATTTATAAGAGAAATTTCCATAAACATGTTACAAGATAGGAAAAAAATAATCACCTAAATTATTTCTACACATTCTCCTCCAGATAATTAAAGAAACCATACCTCAAACCTGCAATATGACTGGGAAACAGAATACTGCCAAATTTAGGTTACTTGGAAGTAGTGAAATGCACAGCTCAAACAGCAGAGCCAGCTCTGGAGCCCACACTAGAGCAAAATGTCAAGTGGGTACTGAGCAAAGAAGAGGAGAGTGCAGCCACAGCTGAACAGTAGAGGAATGCAGCTAAAATTACTCCCGGAGAGAATGCAATGGAAAAATATTGAGACCGGGTCTGACACCTGGAGGAATCATAACGAAGCTGAAAGAGGCTTTGCAAGAGACCAAACAGAAGTTTTGGTCTTGGAAAAGCTCTACTCCAGGAGAAGCTGGTAGAAGGATCAAAGCATGTAAAAAATAAAAACAAAAGTATCTGCATAGTAATCATTGATTCAGGCAATGGACTCTAAAACCATAGGATTAATAAACTATTTGCACAGTCTCAAACTATCTTGCCATAGGTTAAACCAGTTGCCACTGAGTTGATTTCCAACTCACAGAGACCTCATCTGTGTCAGAGTAGAACTGTGCTCCAAAATGTTTTCAATGACCAATTTTTTGGAAATAGATTGCCAGGCCTTTAGAGGTGCCTTTGCATGGACTCGAACCTACAAGGTTTTGGTTAGCAGCCAAGTGCATTAACCATTTGCACCACCAAGGGATTCCTCCCATAGGTTACATATTAATTAAAAAGGAAAAAATTACCTTTACAGTAGAGAAATCTGCCAAACACTCTGATATATTTAATAAAGTGATCATTTTCATGACCAATAATGGACTAAAATGTTGGTTTTCTGATGCTCTGGGAAAGACACAATATCCCTTCTGTGGTATTCTTGCCACAAAAGGATTGACTTGAATCTAATCATGAGAGAATGATTGGACACATTCAAACTAAGGCACATTCTATGGAACATTTGGCCTGTTCTTTTAAAAAATTTCATGGTCAAGAAAGACAAAGAAACCATTTCAGATTAAAGAAAAGAAGTCTTAAGAGACATAGAAAGCAAACGCAATGCATAATCCTGTATTAGATACTGAATCAGAAAAACAAAACAAAACCAAAAAACTATAAATTACTTTTGTGACATTGGTGAAAATTTGAATATAGACGAATTAGATAACAATATTTTATCATTGTTAAATTTCTTTAATTTAATAATTATATATGATTTTGTACAAAAATGAAAACACATCCTTGCTCTAAGGTTTAAAGGTGAAGGGTTATGATGTCTGCCAGTTACTCTCAAATGGTTTACCAAAAGTAAAACAATATTAACAATTTGTAAATGTTAGTTAAGTGTATGTGGATTGTCAATGTATTATTCTTGTAGCTTTATTGGATTTGAAATTTCCAAACCTAAAAGTTAAAAAAAAAAAAAAGGACAGGGCCAAAGACTATACACACACACACACATATATATATATATACATATATATATATATTCTTGTTTGTGTTTATATGAGCAAGAACTTAAACATTGGTTATATCCAAGATGGCATACAGCAACATTAGACAGACAATAGATAGATAGACAGATAGATAGGGAAGAATATAGTATCCTTTGGATAGTATTGTTTAATTTGTTGTATTAAGCATTATTACTTTTTAACTGGTAAATTATTTAAAACATTGGAGTTTGGGAATAAAATAAAAATCTTAAAATCAATAGCAGAATTAAAATAATCTCAGAAAGAGTTAAACCAAATGATGAGAATTAAATAATAGAAACAATAAAAGAGAATTTCTTCCAGGATGCGAGGGAAAATGTCATATAATAATAGAAAAGATGAAAATGACCAAAGAAACATTGAAAAAAGACAGGTAAGAGAGAACAAAGTGTGACAAATTTATGATTATAAGGAAAGAACAAATTGAATAAAACACGAATTGTAATCAAACACATGATATAAGAGAATGTCATGAGGTAAATATGATTCTGAAGGTGTAGATATAAAAGGTTCATTACATTCTAGAGTGAATCAATAAAAAGAAAAATGCAGAGGGCCAAATCCTGAAACTCCTGTTGTTAACCGCATCTATACAATACTGTCATCAGGGAAAAGCAGAAAATGTCACATGAACAGCTATTAATATAAGTGGATTTGTTTCTCATATTTTGACTGGCTTTCACATAGTCAATGGAGGAGCTGTTAATCTTTCACCATGTCTCTTTCTCCAAAACTTTATACACCATCTGGATATTTTGACACAAAATAAACAATTGGCTGACCATATCTATAAAGACTGGTAATAAGAGGCATGGTCAACATGGCGGACTAGTTAGACACTTCCTATATCTCTCTTACAACAAAGACCTGGAAAAACAAGTGATTTGATTCTATGT
>NW_004444345.1:32526-33536 GCF_000243295.1 Trichechus manatus latirostris | reverse complement strand
TGAGCGGTTGGGGTCTCATAACAATGTATGTTAAAAAAAAAATTCTGTATGGGAGACTAACTTGAAATGTAAACTTCATTTAATTACATCAATTAAATAAAAAGAAGACTGGTAATAAAAAACTGACAAAAGAACCCTGTTGATCATTTCTATGGCTAGTAAAAAATATATTTTAAATGACAAACTTTACGTAAGTACAGAAAGAAAAGAAAAAAAAAACTTTTGTGAGATTCTGAGATTAAGGATCCCTTAGCCTCAAATTCCAGATTAGAGATGGAGATGATTCTAAAAACACAGGAGAGACAGCACCCACCAATTCTCTCTCTCTCTCTCTTTTTTAAACAAAGGATTTGACCAAGAACGGGGGATGGTGGGAAGGTAGAAATGAGCATTTTAAGCATCATATTATATTTTTTATATTCTTTTATTAGTTTTGCTTTGGCTTGTTAACAGATAAACGTAAGTTCATCTCTGTTGAAGATGCAGCAGTTTCCAATGATTCAGTGAAAGTGGACAGTAAGAATCATGCTACTGACAGGAACCGTGAGGTACCATTTCATTTATTCCCCTCACTGGATTTTTTTACCTAAACCTCCTCGAGAGTTTTCATAAGCGTCTTTGACAGTAATACAAAACTCTTAGGAGAGCCACAGTGCTTCTCTAAATCTCCACCATGGTATTCATAAGCAATTTTCATATGTCATCATAGATTACTTATCATCTGTTGTTTTCTAGTTCTCAAGTTAAAATTTAATTATTACCACAACTTAAGTTTACGTTTTTCCATTCTTTCTCCTCTGCTCTTTCTATTGTTTCACACAGTCTTAGTACTATAAGATGAAGACCCAAAACTGAGTTAAGAGAAACCACAGTTAATATGAATATTTTGCAGAATAGTAGTTTTTTTTTTAAATAGCTTTATTGAAGTATAATTTACAAACAATAAACTCCATATATTTAAAGTGTAACTTTTCATAAATTTTGGCATATGTGTACTTCTGGGAAAGCAT
>NW_004444345.1:23299-31662 GCF_000243295.1 Trichechus manatus latirostris | reverse complement strand
TCTGAGTCAGAATCAACTCGATGGCAACTGGTTTGGAATTTTTGGTATATATGTGTTCATTCATTTCTGAAAACTCTGTTTTATCTATTGACCTATTTATCTGTTTTGATGCCAGTACCACATTGCCTCAATAACTGTATCTTTATTACTAGTTTTTAAATCATAAAATGTTATAAGTCCAACTCAGTTCTCCTTTTTCAAAGTTGTTTCAAAGTGAGTGCATAGAGGTAGAAAATATAAAAGAAGAAGAAGGCAGGAGACATCTCTCTAATGAGATTTTTAGCAAGAGAGAACAGAAAAATAAACAGGACAACACATTTTGCACAGGTAGAAACTGAGAAAAAGGCCAAAAAAAAAAACAAAACAAAAAAACCACTTCTCATTTGCAAGATCATACTTAGTATCACACAGACACTGAGTAATGAAACCACAGAACATTAAAACTGATGGGACAATATTTAAAGATACTAATTCTACTTTTAGGCAAACAAAAAAGTTACTGGCAACTAGACTCAGCATACTTTTCATCAGTAATACTTAGAGGCCAGATGAAAATGAATTAATGTCTTCCAAATGCTAAAGTAAAATATTTTCATATTTATAATTCTATATACAGCTAAGTTGTCATTTAAGAATGAGGGTGAAATAAGAATTTGTGCAGACATGCAAAACTCTCTTATCAATGGAAAGATGTAACTTTATACTTAGTTGAAACTATCAAGAATTATTTGATTGGATTCTCCCTCTGTTTCCTGCAGTGCTTTTCCACTTTACATCAGATATCTGTTTACTTTTTGTTCGCTGTGCTCTCTTCCTTCTCTGTCCATAAGTATGCCTAGGCCCCAAGCCTCTTGTTTTATTTAGTTATTTCTCATAGTTGAGCTTGAGTCAGCTGTTGGTTGAAGCCTTATTACAATTGTGTAGATAAGGGAACATGGGCTCATGGAACTGTTCCATTTTTCCATTCAACTTCATAGTCTTATAAACTCCCTCAGCAAGAAGCCATTTTGGATTCAACCGTTTTATTATCAGGATCTCGGTGCTGTGCTCACTCCTTCCTCTCCGCTTTTCGTTCCTCTACATCTCCCTGAATTTCTAGATCTGATGGTAGGAACTAAAGACAGCCAGTGAGTATGTTTCCTTTAGCTCCACCTCACATGTTGTTCTGTAAGGTGGAGTGGGCACAGGGACACTTCCCAGTCATGGAACAAGGACACTTCCTAATCATGGAATGCTCTGTCCATGCTTCTAGACCACATTCTAATTAAAGGGATTTCTTAATAATGTTCTAAATAATAAAGGCATTTCCAAGTTGAAAATTTCTTTTAGCTGAGTCTATGCCTTTCATGGCTTTGAGGAGCTCTGTGTCAACTTTCTTGTTTCATTCAAATTTCTTGTTGAGTAGATATTGGTCATGGTCAGTGGTGTAGATCTTGATAATTTCTTTTCTTTGCATTGAATATTGATTTTGATTTTTTTGTTTTATTCTTTTTTTGTTGTATTTACTGAGGTTCAGGGGGATGGGAGTGCCTTAAAAACATAATCTTCATTCAAAGCTACATTCTTTATATTTTGAAGCTTTTTACATGATACATTTGTGTACCCTAATTAATTTCCAAAACACAATTTAATCTTGGCCAGTGATTCTCAAATCTTAAGCAACAGTTAAAAAACATTAATAGCTAAGTTTGTTCAGTGCTTGCAATATGTCTGTAACCATTATAAATGATTTACTTACATTATCTCATTTAATCCTTAAAGATTCTAACAGCATCATTATCTTCATTTTACATTTGGAGAAATGTGAAGGTGATGTGGTGATTTAGTGGCCATCACACAGCTACTACATAGCTGAGCTATGATTTGAACCTTTGCAGTGTTACTTAATAGATTGCATTCTGACTTCAATGCTATAGTGTCATTTGTATGAGTCAAGAAAATAAGTCTATAATTGGCTTAAGTTAGACAGACATTCTGAAATCTCAAAATAAATTTACATTAACTGACTTTAATGAAAAAGAGACCTTTAGAGGAAAAAGACATGAGTATAGCAAAATCAGACTAATAACCCCTACCTCAATCCTTTTATCCTCCCTAAGGTTATGTTGCTACCTCCTGTAAGCAACTTACTGTGAAGGAGTGTAGCTGACAGAATCAGAAATGAGTGATTTCTTCATTTATATTTCAACCCTCTGGAGTAGGTAGGGAAAATCTCTAGCACAAATCTGTTTACAAGAGTGGAAAAATTATAGCATAAATCTCCTTCATAGGTGAGTGGAAAATTAAGAAAAGGATTAAGCTAAGTAAATATAACAATAAAAGACAAGGGCTTTAAATTCTTTCTTATTACAGTAAAATCTTATTAATTCAGAATAATCCAGATTTCATGATTTGCACACAGGCTCTGTTGAAGCTTACCTTTAAACTATTTTTAAATTATAAGAATTACTAAGCAAATTAACTTTTTAAATAAGGTTGGAGGTGAAATGTTCAACCTTTTTAATAAAGTAGACTATTTTCAAGTACTCCAACACTCCATCTGAAAGTGAAATAATACTGAGCTAATTTTCTGGTCATGACAGCTGTGTGCTAGGGCCTCCACTTTTTTCTACTTTGCTCGTCATTTGTTTGCATCGTTCCATTTATGTAATAGTAAAACAGAAACATTGTCTCCTTGGAAATATGTAATTCAGGATTTTTATTGACTTAGACCAATATCTTCCCATATAATTTGAAGTATTTTATACTCTACAGTGAGATTCATAAATAATTATTTTCACCTCTCTGCAGGAGAACAGTCTTTATACTCTGAACATCAAATCTAATGGTCACTTCTGTTTCAATGCAGCAGAGTACATAGTCTGTTATCAATGCCTAGATGTCTTCGGTTTAATTTGGGGTCCCATATTGTGGGACAAAGAACTTAGTTTGGCCCTTTGACTTTGGTTCTGAAAATAGCCTGAGCAATTTAGGTGCTCTTTGTCTTTCTAAAATAGCCAGGCAAGTAGGGGCAACACAGGCTCCATACCTGGAGAACTAACTTGAGGAAGAAAAAACCAACCAAAACCAGTGCTTTGGAGTTGATTCCAACTCATAGCAAGTCTGTGGGACAGAGTAGAACTGCCTCACAGGGTTTCCAAGGAGCAGCTGGTGGATTTGAACTGCCGACCTTTTTGGAACCACTGTGCCACTAGGGCTCCAGTTCAGGAAGGGAGGGGCATAATGTAATCATGCATACTCACTGATTGGATAGATCGTAACTATGCTTTATGGTCCGAGTCATGCATATTCATTGAAGTCCCAGTGACTAGGGGACCAGGGGATCTTGGAGCACTCTCATTAAGGCCTCATGGATTGTTGAGAACATCTATATACAGGAGAGGGTGTGCGACATCGAAGCTCAGTGGTGTGGGACCTCTCCCAGGTCTTGCTGATGCATCTGTTCCCTTGTATCTTTTCTGGTTATAATAAATGTGTAACTGAAAGTATAGGTAATAGTTTCTGTGAGTTTTGTGAGTCATTCTAGAAAATTATTGAATCCACCAGGGGCAGTGAGAGCCAGCAGCAGAGAGGCTGCAGTTTGCCTATTTGGCAGGGGTTGGAAGGACAGACTCATAGTAAACCTATAGGACACAGTAGAACTGCTACATAGGGTTTCCAAGGCTGTAATCTTTTATGAAGGCAGACTTTTAATTCACATCTTTCTCCTGCAGAGTGACAGGTGGGTTCGAACTGCCAACCTTTTGGTTAGCACCCAAGTGCTTAACCACTGCTCCAGTAGCTATAGGGTCCTATGAGTCAGAATCAGCTTGACAGCAACAAGTTTCATTTTTTGGGTTGGGAGGACAAGAGTCCTGACTTACAGAGACCCAATTCTGGATGGTTAGAGTCAGAGAGAGAAAGTTCCATGTGGGTGGCTGGTGTCAGAATGATGAAGTGGGAAAGTGGGGATAGGAGTTATCTTCACATTTTTGAAATTAGCCTTATGTTGGCTATGCTTCATACATACATGTATCAGCAACAGAGGTCTGGATAAGGTTATTTCTGTAGGTAAAGAAGAAGCAGGCAAGAGACAGGAGAATAATTTTGTACATTTTCACTTGGAAGTCTGAAACATACATTTATGAAATCATATTAGAACTTCTATTTAGATATAAGTAACTATGAGTAAGAAAATGTGGAAACTAGATGCATTTCTGTCATTATATAGGACCTTGGGTAAATCATTTTATCAATTGATTTAGCTTTCTCATAAATAAGAGGATTGAACTAAAAATTATATTTTAACTTTCTATAATCTTGTTAATTTGTCATTTCTCAAAAATAGATACACTGATATTTTCCCATAAACTAGGAAAGAAGAATAAACTCACCACATAATTAAAACTTTTATGTTCAGAAGTGTTTGGGAGCATGTATTGACTTCAATAGTCTGTAGCCTGCCTGATAGTGCAACTTGTCTCCAGTCTCCATTGGATAAGCAGAACGCATGTTAGCTCACCCTGCTTAGTTAGATTTTTTAATCTGTCAAAGGGCCACTTCATTACTAATGATTTGTGTCCCTACTAATGTGCATTCATGCTTAGAATATTGCTATAATGTATTTACAAAGGATTTTATTGCTGCCAGTGTGCTAATTGAAAGTCTTTATACCACAGTTAAGTAAAACAAAATTGAATAAATCCAGCATAGTAATATGACCAATAAAATCTCCCTTATATCACTGGCCTTCAAATTCATACATTTAAAACATAGTAGGAAGTTAAGAAATTATCTACATAACCCAGAAAAAGAAAATTTTCAGCATATACTAATATAACAATTACTGCTCTTTTTGGTGGTATATGTGACAACAATCTGAGATTCTTATTCAGGTAAAACTTATAAAAAATAGGTATGTCATTAGACCAAGAGACAAAAGGGCCACATAAACCAGAGACTCCATCAGCTGGAGACTGGAAGAGTTAGATGGTGCCCAGCTACCACCAACGACCGCCTTGACAGGGAACACACAGACAGTCCCTGGTGAAGCGGGAAAAAAGTGTGGAGTAGAACTTAAATTCACATAAAAAGACCAGACTTAATGGTCTGACTGAGATTGGAGGAATTCCCGAAGCCATGGCCCCCGGACACTCTGCTAACCCAGAAGTGAAACCATTCCCGAAGCCCACTCTTCAGACAAAGATTGGACTATAAAGCATAAAATAATACTCATGAAGAGTGTGCTTCTGAGTTCAAGCAGATACAAGAGACTAAATGGGTGGCAGGATGAGAAGGCAGGAAGGGACAGGAGCTGGTTGGATGGACACGGGAAACCCAGGGTGGAAAGGGGGAGTGTGTTGTCACATTATAAGAATTGTAACTAGTGTCACATAACAATATGTGTAAATTTTTATACGAGAAATTAACTTGAGCTGTAAACTTTCACGTAAAGCACAATTAAAAAAAAAGAAATATTTACAAAAAAAAATCAGTTATAAGATGAGAAAGCAGGAAAGGGTAGATAATCAGGGTGAAAGAAACTAGGGTTATGTAACAATGGGCGTATCAATTTTTGTATAAGAAACTAACTTGAGCTGTAAACTTTCACCTAAAGCACAATAATAATAAAAAAGAAGGTATTTCAAGGTTCTGAATTAGAATATTTCTAATTTTGGGGTCAAATATATATATTATATTTATATACATTCAGTAAAGAAATATCAATTGATCATATATTAGTTCGAGCAAATGTAGTGATGAGCAAAATGTACAAATCTGGTAAACTCATGGAACTGATGGTGTAGTGGGCGTATAGCTATAAAAACAAGTGTTTAAAATACAGCTTTATAAAGGCTTAGATGGGAAGCACTTTAAGAGCAAAGGCTAGATGGGGGGAGGGCGGACTTTGAGAGCACAGAGAGGAGCACTTAACCAGGTCTGATAGGAAAATGAGAACACAGAAAAGCATCCTGAAAGAATTGACCTCTAAAGGGACACCTGAAGGAATAATGGTCGAAAGCAGAGAATACCAGAAAGATGTTTACCTGTGTTTTAACTATAGGAAGTTTTTTGACTGTGTGAATCATAATACATTATGGATAACTTTACAAAGAATAGGAAATCCATAACATTCATTTGAGCTCATGTAGAATCTGTACATGGATCACGAGGCAGTTTTTCGAACAGAGTAAGGGAATACTGCGCGGTTCAGAAGTGGAAAAGGTGTGTGACAGGGTTGTATCCTTTCCCTTTACTTATTCAATCTGTATGCTGAACAAATAATCTGAGAAGATGAACTATATAAAGAAAAACATGGCATCAAGATTGGTGTAAAACTCATTAACAACCTGTGATAGGCAGATGACAATCAATTTTTTTTATTGAATGACAGACTTTGGGTAAACAAAATTGTAGAGGCTCTGGATGATTTTTTTTTCCCCCTCTAGAAATAATTTTTGTTTGCTGCTAGTTAACTTCTTAGGCAGTATAGGGATAAATAACTATGGATTGAGTTTATCATTATTAATTCTTACTGTTGTTGAAAGTATACACGACAAAACATACACCAAATCAATAATTTCTACATGTACAATTTAGTAACATTGATTACCTTTGTGGAGTTGTGCAGCCATTCTTGGCCTCTTTTTCTAAATTGTTCTTCTCCCATTAACATGAACTCATCATCCTCCCAACCCTCCCCCCTAAAAACAAAACAAACAAACAAAAAAAAACATTGTCTTCAAGTGGATTCCAACTCATAGAATAGAACTGCCCAATAGAGTTTCCAAGGCTGTAATCTTTAGGGAAGCAGACGTTCACCTCTTTCTCCCTGCAGAGGAGCTGGTGTGTTCCAACCACTGACCTTTCGGTTAGCAGCAGAATGCTTAACCATTGCACCACCAAGGCTCCTCACTGCCCCCTAGGGTTTAGCTTATTTGAGACTAGGTTTCAATTTGTATTATTGTTCTTGTGTGCCGTATTAGTCCTAAGTATTTTCAGTTCACTGTTATCCATGGATGTAGTCTTTCAGGCATTCCAACTAAAACATTAGATGTTTACTGGGGCCTCTTCTTCTATTTCTGGACTCCTCAATTTTTGTGTCTCTCTAGCACCATAACACTGCTGAAAGCTCTGCTCAAATTCTCTGTTACCAACAGCTTTCTGCTTGACTTCTCAGCCTCAGTCTGTTTGCCCACAAATTGCTTAGCAAATGCCTTTAAAGGGAAAGTGGGACAGAATGTCAGGCTCACTTCAGTGTGTTGCTGTTTTCTCTGGACTCTGATCACCTCAAATCCTACTTGCTTTGGTTGCTCTGCATCGCCTCCAAACCAATATTTTTTGTTTTTATCCAATTTTTCTAGTTTCTCCAAGGAAGGACATGTAGTCTGCCATATCCATCCTGAGCTTCGTCTTTTAACAATCCTTTTATGACTTCCACTCTTTTAGCAGAATATTTTGACTTAAATATATTCAGTTCTGTTAACATTATCTTTATGATTTATTCTTTTGGTGTTCTGTTTAAAATCCTTTTGTATCTCAAGGTCCTCAAGCTAACCTCTTGTATTTTCTTCTAAAAGTTTTAAATTTTTGACTGGAAAATGTATCTCTGATGTTGAGAAAGAAATATTATCAGTAATTTTTAAAAAACGCCCTTTATCAGGTGAGGAGGAATCTCAGATCTCACTGTACATACATTTTGCCCTTGATTTTAAACAATACTGAAGAAGAGAGCAAAATGAGGAAAGCCCAAGAGCGCACCAAGAAAGTTAATGATTTTGTCCCCGTTTTATCTGTTCCACAGCAACAGCAGAGATAATGGAGTGTTTAAAGCATAGAATCCCAAAGTTTCAATTGAATGGTATACATTTTTTACACACACACATTTAATGAAAAGAAGAGAGGTGAATGTTTATCTCTATTATAGAAAGAAAATGATTTTCTTCTGGAGCTGAGTTGAAGAGAAAATAAAGTTAAAAAAAAAATAAAAGGGAGAGTAAGGAAAAAGCAAAGCAAAGGCATATCTCTTGGATCATACTGGCTCTTGTAAACACAGTTGTTCAGTCAAAAAGACAAGCAATTTGGACCATGAGAAAATATCTGAAATTGATATTTGAAAAGAAAACTATTACTCAAGCTCCAAAAGATCAGGTTAAAAAACAATGTTTTAAAGGTGCAGTTACAATAGTGATTATAGGTAAGAAAATATAGACAAGTACTAGGAGTGCAAGTACAAAAAGAAAAATACAAAGGTATTAACCCTCCATATGATCAAGGTCAAAGTAGATGAGGATAAAATTATGAAAGTTTCCATGTTGTTGTTGTTTGCCATGGAGCTGATTCTTTCTCAGAGCAACCATAAAAAACAGAGTAGAACTGCCCCA
>NW_004444345.1:11455-22098 GCF_000243295.1 Trichechus manatus latirostris | reverse complement strand
CAGCTGTCATATTCTATTGTTAAAAAAGCAAGACACTAAGAATACAGCAATATCTCAGATTGACAAAAATGTGACTGGAATAATAGCTAAGATTTGTTGAATGTTTACTATGTGCCAGGCATGCCTCAATGTAATTGACACGCATTTAATCCATGTGTAACAGAGTTATGAGGTAAATACTATTATTAGCTCTGTTTTAGAGATGAAAAAATAAAAGACAAAGAGGCTAAACTGTCAATTCCAAAATAATGTAATGGTCATTTCACTTATTGTTTTCAATTAAAATAAAGAGCTACTTAGATGAGAGGTAAATGAAAAAAAAAAAAAAAAAGATCATTTTTTTGAAGACTGGAAAATATGTCTCATTTATTCACGTTTTAATTCACCAAACATTTATTTAGTGCTTATTATGTACCAAACATTGTGCTATGCTTTTGAAATGCAAAATGATTATGAAAGCAACCCCATTATCAAAGATCACACAGAAAGAGTGTTAAGGAAAAACTATTGCTTGATTTTATTAAGATTGTTGAGAATGGAAAATGCAATCGAGAAGGCAGAATTAGAATGTAATTCCCTCCTCCACCTCACTCTTTTGAAAAACTTCAAATAAACCAAGCTCCTCTCTCTCTCTTTCTCCCTCCTTTTCTCCAACCCTCCCCCAACCCCGCTCTGTCATACACACTGATGCACATACATCTTTCAAATAATTGTTGGTATGCCATGTGTTCCATGTGTGAACTGAACCAAGGCAATTTTTTTTTTTTTCCCGTAAATATCAGTAGCTTGAGATGACTAAAGGTGAATAAAGGATTTGCATTCTCTTCCCCAGAACTTTACTATCAGGTGGTACTTTACAAAGTAACAATATTCTGCCAAACATACAAACAATTATTAGCGGCAGATGTTCATAAACCATTTCTTTCTAACTTTGGGGAAATATTGAGCCTCTTTCCACAGATATTCAAAAGTTCACCCCTAGACCGGTGCAGTGATCTTCTGAGGCAGGATCAGCCAAAGTGAGTCAGGAAAAAAGAGGTGCATTGGACTAAGAAGAGACTGACAGTACCAAACAGGATCTAAGTTCTGCTTTGACCCTCCTGAGCTTGACAAAATTTTATACCTTGATGGTTTAATGGTGGTGGCACATGTACAGTCTCTCTGGGTAATGACAACTCTTGAACACCATTCACTTTGCTGAAGAAAATTATTTCTAACATGTGCTATACTAACAACAACCAACTGTAGTGTAGATTTCAATGACAGTATTTGAAGTGGTCCTTAACCATCTTTGGATTGTGGATTTCAAAGGTTTTTCAAATGCTAACAGTATCCTTGGACTATGGATTAAAATCAACTTCCACACACAAATATCATGTTTATATTGGCATATGTTCAAGCAAATTATCATATAAATGGTCTAATTACAAGGGCAACAGGTTAATCAATCCCATGCCATTTTCTACTTCCAGTTGGCTACTATAGCTGTCTAAGTGGTGTAATAGGAAAAGGGACAAATTCTCTCTCTTCAGTGGTTCATAGTCTTACATCATCAATTTCAGGTAGAGGAGGAGAGGAAATAGCAGGCTTCTTCTCTTTCTTGATTAGCAACAACAGTTTGTCAGTGAAACTATGATGTTTTTAAAGAAAATTAGGGAGAAAAAAAACTCTAAGCTCTCCATATTGAAACATATACAATAAAAATTAGAATATATAATTAGGTGTGAAAGTGAATACCAGGAAAATAGCAATAACTTATTTGTACTTGAAACTGTACACAAAAAGATGTCTCCAAAAGAAACATGTTCCCAACTCAACTTCCCCTTATCTGTATTCCAAAAAAGTCCATGAGTGCTCCAATGACACCCTTCTAGAAGAAAAGGGTGACAGCAAGAAATTCAAAAGGCAAAGAGAGAATGGCTTTACATGATTGCAATAAATTTCTTGTTGGTTTTTACTTTTGAAAATCCTATAAATGCAATAATCATGTAATCACACGTTGTCAGGGGTCTTCATGGGGTCTTAGAAAGTGCTAATGTAACTGAAGGACCCTGACGTTTAAGATTTATTTTTTCATGGTGAATCAACACTTACCTGAATAAAGAAAGTGTTCAAAATGGTCACTGGCTGTTAGTTTTGCTTCTTGTAGTCTGTGATGAAAACTTCATTGCTTGTTTAATAAAAATATTTTTGTTATGCATGGAAAATGTCTTCCACAGAAAAAAAGAATTATTTAGTTATATATTTTTATTTTATGTATACTCAAGTGTATACTTTCACAAGTACAGAGAGCATGAAGTGTGCATTTTCTTCATTCTAAGTTGCCACTTAGGTATTATAGTTTCTAGGTATTACGGAGTTTGTATGCAATAAATGTTGACAGAGTAACCAAATGGAAAAAGTAACTGGAAGGAAATTTTCTAAAAAAATTTCTGTAATACCCATAACAAGCTGTGATTTGTAGCAGGTTTTTAATGGATTTTCTGCTTTTATTGAGCTCATTGGTTCTGTTTGCCCAGTGTACATCTATTCATTTTAGAGACCTATTTTCAGAAACGTTTTTACAACTTAGTAAATAATGTTAGCTCTATTTTTTAAAATTAATTAGAAACGCTCTTGTTTGTTTAGGTCATTCACTTTCCTCCCCCAGCCCTCTCATGTAAAGATAAGTGTAGTTGAAGAAAATAATTTCTATTCCTTAGAGAAGTATTTTTCCATGTTTTAAATGTTGCCATTTATGAAGATGTATGAAAATATGTCAGAAGCTTTTCTATAGTTTAGGTTAGGATACTGATGTTTCTTATGAATGAAGAATTTTACTGTGGTATTCTCAATCCCTATTTTGTTTTATATCCACAGGAAAGTAGGTGAAAAGATCTATTTAAAATAATTTTCACGTCATGGTAAACTGCATTATTGGCTCTAATACTTCACACTTCCATGCTTCCATATTTGGCTTAATTGTAGTTTAAGTGTATTTCCCAACTCCTTGACTTTGTGCTTGACCATGTGACTTCTTTGGTCAATGGCATTGGTGGAAATACCAGTATGCCAGTGTTTTGTTCACTTCTTCTTCACCACATAGGTGAGGAAGGGAGTCTCACTCTAATTTCTGGAATGGCTGGACACGTGGCACTGATGGGCAGATGAGACTGACAGCTGGATGGACTTATGGGATGGTCCTCTGCCTCAGACTGAGTGGCAGGAGTCCTAGAAATTGCCTGCCAGACATAGGCTTCCTCCCACCAGGATGTAGTCAATTAAGAGTAGTCCTTGCATTGGGGGTGAGAACAACACTTAATGATGGAAGACATGGCAACACACAGAGACAACAGAATATAGCTGATGCTATAATTCAAGAGACCAGAAATTGGAAGTCCATTCCAAGCAGTTTGTCACTGGCATACAAAACCAGTTAATCAGGAAAGAAGCGGTTAGTTAATTTTTCCATGTGTCCCCCAATTGTGCAATGCTGTTCATGGCAATTGGTTTGTTTGCCTCTTATTCACACTGTTGATGGAGGGTTTCCCACAAAAGGGCTCAGATAATGGCAAAACACATATATCACCAGAAAAATTAGCTTGACAGTAGTTTATTAATCACGTATACTTACAGCCCAGGAGAGAAGGACACCACACACCATGTAGGACCACATGGGTGTTGCACTCAGGAGCAGAGTGAACAAGCAGTGGTTGTGGGACGCAGGCTTTGTAGTTACAGAAGGGCAGGGTAGCCTCTGGTTCCTATGGGAGTACGTGATTGATTTATTTGAATAATTTCCTGGCTGGAAGGAAAGTAGAACTGGTTGGATTGAGGACTGGCTGGAGTGCAGCTGGTCTGACCAATAGAGGAACCACCCATGTGGAGAGAGCCTTTCCTGCTGGGTTGAGGGTTTATCTTGCCAGAGCAGAGGAACTCACAGCTAGATCTTTGGGGCCCTGTGAACCTCAAATATATGTCAAGGCAGAAGGTGAAATTTTAGACCTTACAGTACAGCCAGTTACCAGCCTAACCATGTAAGAGGCATTATGTGTTTACATTTTCTCTCTTACGTCTCTGTCATTGCTATGAGAAGTACATGGATTACTTTTCCCAGGAGAATGAGGTTGGGCAGAGCCACCCCAGGTGTCACCATCTTAAAACAGGGCTGCCAGCCACACCCAGACTAGATCAGCTGAATCACAGCTGTCTTGCAGGTCTGTGAGCATTAACAAATGCTTGTTATATTAAACTGCTTAGCTTTGGTATTGTTTGTGATGCTGCAATTTTTATCAATACCTAGCTGATATAGTTAACTGGTATAGTTAGTGTCTAAATGTTTCCCCACTAAGTTTATTTACTAAATGTCTGAGATTTTATTCATTGTATTTCAATATGAATGCTTGCTCTTCCTACCATACTATATCTTTGGAGATTTTCTTGATAAATAAAATTTGCAAAAAGGAAAGCAAATAACAAAAATTATGGATAAAAACATTAATTTCAGTTTTATATACCTAAAACATAAAGAGAAAAGAGAGATGTAACATGTTTTATTATCTTTAACTATCACCCTCACTCTAACACTAAACCTATTCATATTAATCAAGAGAAGAATTTTATCTAGTAGTCAGTTAGCAAAGGTACCTCAGCCCATACTGCACAACAGAATTTGGAAAAACAGTGGAATGTAGAATATTTAAGAAGTTAATATTTGCTGTGTTACTTGTAATTTTAGGATAGAGATCTTTGAAAGGATACATATATAGACACATCATTCAGATGGAATAATTTTGCCTCTCTAGAATACCCTAGTCCTTTGTCAATATTCTAGTACAAGTACTTGTTGACTTCTTACATGAGTTTCTAGAGGAGATAATATAAAAGTTTTAACTAAAAACTAAGAAGTCAAAATACAACTGCATGTTTTAATCAATCAGCTGAAGGAAATAAACATAAAATTGTACATTTACCCCCAAAGGTTTACTCTTCTCAGTAGAAGTTACTGGAGATATCAATTCCACTTCATGAAATCATGGGTTAGTTTGAATATGATACTTAACTAAATCTAAATGCAAAATTATCTTTATATTGTCACCTATATTTATTATTATCAGTTCTGTTACAATAACTAAAAATTTATATAATCACAACCCATGATATTATTTGTGTTTCAGTAGAACTTCACTTTGTCAAGTTCAACTACTCGTTATATGGTAGCTGAGAATTCAGTATATAACCCTTAACTCTGTCCATAGCTATAGACATATAATTACAGTCTTTTGGATATCACATATATCTTAAATCTCACAGAAGTCACATGTCCATTAAATTAACCATGTCCCAAATTGACCTCCTTTTATTCATTGAATTCTCATTTCTTATACACACATACACGCAAACAAATTCCTTGCTTGACTTTCTATATTCGTTTGTTAGTTAATGATGTATGGTTTTAATGTATAACCTTCCTCCAAGCCAGTTATCTCGAATATTTTTTTCTATTATTGTGTCCTGACTACTTAACCAATTTAACAAGTAAACTGCTCATATTAATTATAACTAAAACACAAATATGTTATCACACCATTACTCAAAAGTTTTGAAATGGCTCCAACCCAAAATTAAACCCACTGCCATCGAGTCAATTCTGACTCATAGTGACCCTATAGGGCAGTTTCTCATAAGTTTCTCACCTCAGCCGCATGCTGTGCCCAGAACAAGCTCTTGCCCATAAAAGTCTGGACATGGAATCTGGATCAGAAGTAAAAATAACCCCTTTCCTTCTAGTAAATCTCATCTTGAAGGATCTTTTTTTTTTTTTTGTCTGAACAGTTATTTCAATATAGATCATTTCAAACATTAGTGAGGCTTTCAGTAATATAGACTTCAAAAAGGAATGGGATTGTAATCCAAGAGGTTTCTTTCCTCTCTGCAAATTTAGTTACTCTTTCCTCTTAAAACTCCATGTGCAATGAAAGTGAATATCATCCACTGGTCATTAGCTGGTTATTTTAAACCAAGAGACTTAGAAACTCATACAATATTTATCCTTTTGTGATTGACTGATTTCACTCAACATAACGTCTTCAAGATCCATCCATATTGTAACATGTATGAAGACTTCATTTCTCTTACAGGTTTCGTAGTATTCCATTGTACATATGTACCACGTTTTGTTTATCCATTCATCTTTTGATGAGCATTTAAGTTTCTTGCACCTTTTGGCTATTATGAATAGTGCTGCAATGAACATAGATACAATATTTGCCTCACTTCTAAAAAAAAGAAAAAAGGACAAGAATAGGCAAATGTATAGAGCTCAAAGTTTCTTAGTGGTTACCAGGGGCAGGAAACCACTGGTAGAAGGGAAGGGCAGCAGAGGTGGGGGGTGCTAGGTTTACAGTGATACAAAAATCATACTGATTAAGAGTAGGATTGCACAGCTGATTAATGTAATTTGCTGTCAACAAGTTGTACACCTGTAAAAAGTTTAATTTTCAAAAGTTCTGTGATAGATATATTAACAACAACAAAATAAAGCAAAAAATAGCACCTACTGAGCCTGCTTATGTACAAGCAAACACATCATGGAATTTGGTTCTTCAGTATGGAGGTTTAGGGTCATGGTTTTATGGGACAACCCAGGTAATTGGTCTAATAACATGTTTAGTGCTTCTGTTCTACCTCCTAGTTCATTCCGTAGTACCTGGGGTCTTAAAAGCTTGCAAGTGGTCATTCAAGATACAATTGGTCTCTATTCACTTGGAGCAATAGAGGAAGAAAGAGAGTCAGGAATAGGAAGAGAATATGGAATGTGTGGCTAATTGCCTCCATGAATAACCTGTCTTCTTTGCCATGAGACCAGAAAAGCTGGATGGTGACTGGCTACCATTATTTACCATTTTGATCAAAGATTCTAGAGAAGAGTCCTGATCAAAAGGGGGAAAATGCAGAACAGAATTTAAAATTCTCATAGACTCCAGATTTTCTGGAGCTATGTAGGATGGATGAACTCCCGAAGCTATTGTCCTGAGATAATCTTTAAATCTTATACCAAAAACATCCCCTGGAGTGTTCTTAAAACCAACCAATAGTTTAGCTTAACAAGTAAAGAATGTCTGCTTTGGGAACTGTGCTTTTTAAAGATATATCTATATTGGATCAAACTGACAACAGTAACTTGAAAGATTAGGTTGAAAACTTAGAGCGCAAAGAGTTTGTATTAATGGGGGAGGAAAAACTCAGAAAATGAGGGTGAGAATGGTTGCACATCTTTAAGAATGTAATCAATGTCACTGAATTGTACATGTAGAAATTGCTGAACTGGTATATGTTCTGCTGTGCATATTCTCAACAACAACAAAAATAAAATAAATTATAAAAAAAAATTAGAGAAAGATTTAGCAACTCATTTTGCCTGGTCATTTCTTTCAATACCTTTGTTTTTAACTTTCTGGAATTGATATGGTGATCGTCTCCTATTTTCTTCTTTACCTTGTAGGTGAAGAGAAAAAC
Organism: Trichechus manatus latirostris; assembly: GCF_000243295.1. NCBI lineage: Eukaryota > Metazoa > Chordata > Mammalia > Sirenia > Trichechidae > Trichechus > Trichechus manatus. The sequence continues at coordinate 14,601 of NW_004444345.1, read as the reverse complement.
TCAATGGAACTGTTCTCTTCGTAGCCATTTTTATTTCTTTGTCTCTGTTTCTCATTAGTTTGAGAAGCTTTAAAAGGCATAAGAAAGCTCTATGTATTTCATAAATGTCAGTAAGAGCTTACATCTTATCTTAATGAATCAAGGGACATTTAAAAGTTTCACTCTTGTCTAACTTAGCCGCAGTCTACCTGGGAAAAGGGCAGTCAAGCAATCATTGAAACCTAAGATCTTTAAACCACTATTTCTATGAAGACTTGTAGGGAACAAGTAGAATTAAGGACCAAAGAGCACTCATGATATAAACCATTTATTTTATGAGAAATGTCCATACTAGTTTTGTTTCATTTAAAAAGATTAATCACTTGTATAACTATATCAGAACTCACAACAGTATTTCTTAAGGTGTGCAAACCATATGTCATATATCTTGGTATTTTCTATACTAAACTTATCGACATTAACTGTTAAAACTACAAGCAAATTAAAAGCATTAGCACTTTATGGAGACATTTTACAAAGTAAAGTTAGATGCAAACGGCAGTATGTTTAGTTAAGTTTCATAGCATAAAAATTGATTTTTTAAACAAATCCCTCGGGCTCCATCCTAGTGCATAGGCACTCAGCCTGGCAAAGTCTCTTCAAGATATGATACAAATCAGCAAATAAAAAAAAAAATAAAATAAAAAATTAGGAAGCAAATAACTTGATTTTCTATAGTTCAAGACTTTTTCGTTTCTCAAGCAAAAAAATAAAACAGCTTAGCTTAAATTTTGGCAGGCATGCAGTCCATAATCTGGAACATTTTACTAAATTTAAAACATAAAGTAAATTTCTTGCATCTGGATGCACTAGAAATAACTGGATTGAATCCTAATGTAATGTCTTTGGGAACAAATGAATTCTCCAACCAACTAAATCAGCCAAATGATTTTTTTCATAGATTTATTTTTGTTAATAAGGCAAAACAAGCATTTTCCAAGTGTAGTATATTATTTGTAGCTACACATTTTTTTTTTCTCCTACTTCTTACTCTTGCCTACACAGCACACATGTAAGCATTGGAGAATTTACAGGAAAAGTTGTTTTATCTTTATCTTACAAATGGTTTACTGGTATATGTACAGAGGCAAATCTCATCATAAACCCTAGAACCTAGTGCACCAAAATCTCTCTCTGACAAATAACATCAATTTGTTTCAAAGGATGGACTAGAAAGAGAAATAGGTAAAACAAGGTTAGGCAAGTTCAAGGCCAGTGTTCTGCTAGCTAGCAAAAATGCAATAGTGTCTTTTATATATTCTTCATAATGTGGTAGAATTTACTTTTAAAAACAATTTGACGTAATTATTTTTTGTATTCCAAGTACACAGTGGGAGATATCAATGCTTTGAAAAAATAGGCAAGAAATATAAAAATATCAATAAGATACTATTTCTTCCTAATTAGATTCCCAAATAAAAATAAAATATTGTATAAGGAAAAGCTTAGAGAAAATGCCCACATTTATGGAATTATTGTGGAAATACAAATGGTAGCTTTGATGCTGAACAAGTTTCAGCAGAGCTTCCAGGCTACAATGGACTAGCAAGAAAGGCCTAATGATCTATATAGCCTGTGGGTCAAATCTGGCAGTGGCTTCTTTTTGTATGTCATAAGAGCTAAGAGTGGATTTTGCATTTTAAGCGTTGTAAAAATAGACAAGAATTTTCAACAAAGATGATATATGGTCCACAAAGCATACAATATTTATTATTTGACCATTTATTTAAAAAATGTGCTTACCTTTGGTATAAAGCAACAGTAATTAAGACAATGTGGTGTTAAGAAAGAATAGATAAATACATCAAATGAATAAATGCCCAGAAATCAAGGGACACATATATAGTCAAGCTATTGTTGAGAGAGGAATTCATGTAATTCAATGGTTGTTGTTGTTATTTGATGTCCTCGAGTTGGTTCCAACTCATAAGCTACCTTATGTACAACAGAAGGAAACACTGCCTGGTCCTGTGCCATCCTCATGATCATTGTTATGCTTGAACCCATTGTTGCAGCCACTGTGTCAATCCATCTCCTTGAGGGTCTTCCTCTTTTTCGCTGACCCTCTAATTTACCAAGCATGATATCCTTCTCCAGGGACTGGTCCCTGCTGATACCATGTCCAAAGAATGTAAGATGTAGTCTCACCATCCTTGCTTCTAAGGAGCATTCTGGCTGTACTTCTTCAAAGACAGATTTGTTCCTTGTTTCAGCAGTCCATGGTATATTCAATATTCTTCCCTAACACCTTAATTCAAAGGTGCCAATTATTCTTCGACTTTGGCATGTATATGAGGCAATTAAAAACACCATGGCTAGGGTAAGGCACACCTTAGTCTTCAAGGTAACAGCTTTGCTTTTTAACACTTTAAAGAGGTCCTTTGCAGCGGATTTGCCCAATGCAATGTGTTGTTTGACCTCTTGACTGCTGCTTCCATGGGTGTTGATTGTGGATCCAAGGAAAATGAAATCCTTGACAATTTCAATCTTTCTCCATTTATCATGATGTTGCTTATTGGTGTAGTTGTGAGGATTTTTGTTTTCTTTATGTTGAGATGTAATTCATACTGAAGGCTGTGGTCTTTGATCTTCATCAGTAAGTGTTTCAAGTCCTCTTCACTTTCAGCAAGCAAGGTTGTGTCATCTGCATAACACAAGTTGTTAATGAGTCTTCCTCCAATTCTTCGTATAGTCCAGCTTCTTGGATTATTTGCTCAGCATACAGATTGACTAAGTATGGTGAAAGGATACAACCCTAATGTACACCTTTCCTGACTTTAAACCACGCATCATCCTGTTGTTCTGTTCCAACGACTGCCTCTTGATCTATGTACAGTTTCCTCATGAGCACAATTAAGTGTTGTGGAATCCTCATTCTTTGCAAAGTTATCCATAATTTGTTATGATCCACACAGTCGAATGCCTTTGAATAATCAATAAAGCAAAGGTAAACATCTTTCTGATATTCTGTGCTTTCAGCCAGGATCCATCTGACGTTAGCAGTGGTATCCCTGGTTCCATGTCCTCTTCTGTTCAGCTTGAATTTCTGGCAGTTTCCTATAGATGGACTGCTACAGCTGCTTTTGAATGATCTTCAGCAAAATTTT